>NW_026057577.1:5018381-5035364 GCF_023721935.1 Panthera uncia | reverse complement strand
TGTCCTCAGATCTAAAATGAGTCTCTTGTAGACAGCAAATAGATGGGTCTTGTTTTTTTATCCATTCTGATACCCTATGTCTTTTAGTTGGCGCATTTAATCCATTTACATTCAGTGTTATTATAGAAAGATATGGGTTTAGAGTCATTGTGATGTCTGTATGTTTTATGCTTGTAGTTATGTCTCTGGTACTTTGTCTCACAGGATCCCCCTTAGGATCTCTTGTAGGGCTGGTTTCGTGGTGACAAATTCCTTCAGTTTTTGTTTGTTTGGGAAGACCTTTATCTCTCCTTCTATTCTAAATGACAGACTTGCTGGATAAAGGATTCTCGGCTGCATATTTTTTCTGTTTAGCACACTGTAGATATCGTGCCAAGCCTTTCTGGCCTGCCAAGTTTCAAAGGAGAGATCAGTCACGAGTCTTATAGGTCTCCCTTTATATGTGAAGGCACGTTTATCCCTTGCTGCTTTCAGAATTTTCTCTTTATCCTTGTATTTTGCCAGTTTCACTATGATATGTCGTGCAGAAGATCGATTCAAGTTACGTCTGAAGGGAGTTCTCTGTGCCTCTTGGATTTCAATGCCTTTTTCCTTCCCCAGTTCAGGGAAGTTCTCAGCTATAATTTCTTCAAGTACCCCTTCAGCACCTTTCCCTCTCTCTTCCTCCTCTGGGATACCAATTATGCGTATATTATTTCTTTTTAGTGTATCACTTAGTTCTCTAATTTTCCCCTCATACTCCTGGATTTTTTTATCTCTCTTTCTTTCAGCTTCCTCTTTCTCCATAACTTTATCTTCTAGTTCGCCTATTCTCTCCTCTGCCTCTTCAAGCCGAGCTGTCGTGGTTTCCATTTTGTTTTGCATTTCGTTTAAAGCGTTTTTCAGCTCCTCGTGACTGGTCCTTAGTCCCTTGATCTCTGTAGCAAGAGATTCTCTGCTGTCCTGTATACTGTTTTCAAGACCAGCGATTAATTTTATGACTATTATTCTAAATTCACTTTCTGTTATATTATTTAAATCCTTTTTGATCAGTTCATTCGCTGTTGTTATTTCCTGGAGATTCTTCTGAGGGGAATTCTTCCCTTTGGTCATTTTGGATAGTCCCTGGAGTTGTGAGGACCTGCAGGGCACTTCCCCCATGCTGTGGTGTATAACTGGAGTTGGTGGGCGGGGCCGCAGTCCGACCTGATGTCTGCCCCCAGCCCACCGCTGGGGCCACAGTCAGACTGGTGTGTGCCTTCTCTTCCCCTCTCCTAGGGGCGGGATTCACTGTGGGGTGGCGTGGCCCGTCTGGGCTACTTGCACACTGCCAGGCTTGTGGTGCTGGGGATCTGGCGTATTAGCTGGGGTGGGTAGGCAAGGTGCACGGGGGCAGGAGGGGCAGGCTTAGCTCGCTTCTCCTTAGGTGATCTACTTCAGGAGGGGCCCTGTGGCAGCGGGAGGGAGTCAGATCCGCTGCTGGAGGGGTGGCTCCGCAGAAAAACAGAGTTGGGTGTTTGCGCGGAGCAAGCAAGTTCCCGGCAGGAACTGGTTATTTTGGGATTTTGGCTGGGGGATGGAGGGGGGAGATGGCGCTGACCAGCGCCTTTGTTCCCCACCAAACTGAGCTCTGTTGTCCGGGGGCTCAGCAACTCTCCCTCCCTTTGTCCTCCAGCTTTCCCGCTTTCTGAGCAGAGCTGTTAACTTACGACCTCCCAGACGCTAAGTCGTGCTTGCTGTCGGAACACAGTCCGTCTGGCCCCTCCGCTTTTGCCAGCCAGACTCGGGAGCTCCGCTTGGCCGGCGAGCCGTCCCTCCGCCCCGGCTCCCTCCCGCCAGTCCGTGGAGCGCGCACCGCCTCGCCGCCCTTCCTACCCTCTTCCGTGGGCCTCTCGTCTGCGCTTGGCTCTGGAGACTCCGTTCTGCTAATCCTCTGGCGGTTTTCTGGGTTCTTTAGGCAGGTGTAGGTGGAATCTAAGTGATCAGCAGGACACGCGGTGAGCCCAGCGTCCTCCTACGCCGCCATCTTCCGGACCTACCTAGAATATTCTTTTTCGCAGATGTGGTTTAAATACACAGTGGAATATTGCTCAGCCATCACAAAGAGTGAAATCTTGCCATTTACAATGATGTAGATGGAGCTACAAAGTATTGTGTTAAGAGAAATAAGTCAATCAGAGAAAGATGAATACCATATGTTTCACTTCCATGTGGAATTTAAGAAACAAAACAAATGAGCATGAGAAAAAAAAAAAAGAGAAGGAGGCAAACCAAGAAAGAGACTCTTAATTATAAAGAACAAACTGATCGGGACTGGAGGGAAGGTTGGGGGGGGGGGGGCGGCGCGGCAGTGGATTAAATAGGTGATGGGGATCACTTGTTGTGATGAGCACCGGGTGTTGTATGGAATTGTTGTACACCTGAAACTAACATAACACTGTATGTTAAGTATACTGGAAAACAACAGGAGAGAAAAATATAAATCCACAGATGCAGGCAGCACACCTATCCTACACCTAGAAGCACTACAGGGAAATTGAAGAATTTCACCAACAAAGAGAATATCTTTCAGGAACCCAGAGAAGGAAAGGAGAAATCTCCAGGAAAGGAAAGCAGTGCAGACCTCTAATCAACAGTGATGGGACTGTTGGGGTCACCTCCCAGATGCACCTCTCTTGTGCCTTTTTGTAGCGCCTACACTGAACAGGTGGGCCCTGTGTGACCAAGGGGCATTGGGGAAGTGGTGACATATGATTCTAAGGCTGCAAGCTGGGCAGCATTGACACTGCCACCTTGGTCTCCTGGGTGGCAGGTTCTGGAGAAACCACCATCATGGAGGGAAAGCATTCTGTCTCCTTGTGGAGAGACACTGAGGCCTCCAGCCAACAGCCACATGGTTAGGTCACCCTGGAGGCAGGTCTTCAGGCTGCTAAAGTCTTCAGACACTGAAGCCAGCCCACATCCAACTGCAACCTCATGATAGACCCCAAAGCGGAACAGACCAGGGCACCACTTCCATTTCCGACCCACAGAAACGGCAGGAAATAATTGTGTTAAGCCACTAAGTGTTCGTGTACTTTGTTGCACAGCAATAAATCATCAATGCATTGGAGTAGCTGCAAAGTTTTGAGGGAAAACAGATACCAGCCTACAACTGTGCATTTAACATACATGTTCCTCTAGGACAAAGTTAGAATAAAATAATTTCAAGAGGAACAGAGATGGAGGGAATGTAATGCTAGAGCCCACTCCCAAGTAAGTGCTTCGAGAAAAAAAATAATTCTGGAGGGACAGACCAGCATGTGCGAAGGAACATGAACAACAAAACAACAATGTGTGCATGACTCCAAACATTGTCCACAGACAATAAACAGTGTCTGCCTCATAAGTTCAAGGCAGAACTAAAACCCACAACAACAGCAGGCTGGAATGGGATAATGGAAGCTAAAACTTTCTCATGTGCTTTTATTGCCTTGGAACTGGCCAGATGTTATCTAAGTCTTTATGAAACCAACAAGTAATAGCTCAAGGGGCAGCACTGAACAAATAGATTCCGCATGTATAAATTTCAAGCCTTTGGGGTAGGGAATCAGTAGGGCAGGGAAGAATTTTAAAACAAAAATCTCCATTTAAAAAGCAAGGCCAGAAAGTGGGAAAGCAAAATTGATAAAAGTGGAATAAAAGTATAAAATTATAGGAACAAATCCAAATATATCAATAATCACTGTAAACACATGGGCTGTTGTTACCACGTAAAAGACAGCATCAGAGTGGTTTTTTTAAAAAGCTACAACCCCAGCTGGATGCTGTTTTCAGGAAAGGCACTGAAATGATGGAATTCAGGAAAGTCCAGAGCAGGAACATGGGGAAAGATACACCAGGCAAGTACCAGCCAAAAGAAAGCCAGTGTGGTTACAGGAACATCTGACTGGGCGAACACATGGCAGAGAAGACTGATCCTGACCCAGGGAGAAAGGCCTCACCGGCTCACTCAGCCTGCACACTCCCCCAGGTGCCTGTAACCTCCAGAAAAATCCACCATCTCTGAAGCTATAAAACAATTTCCACACATTCCCAACATCAGGTACTATATAGAACAAGGTCTCTGACTGTAAAACAATGCATTAGAGGGTAATATCACTGGAAAATTTGTGAAAATCCCCATGTCTTTGGAAAGAGAGTTTCTAAAGGCTAGCAAGGTGGCTGGATATAAGACCAATATAAAAATGTCATTTGGATTTCATACTGCAGCAAACCATGAGAAAATACTTTTAAAAATAAAACATTTACAGGGGTGCCTAGGTGGTTCAGTTGGTTAAGCATCCAACTCTGGCCCAGGTCATGACCTCACAGTTTGTGGGTTTGATCCAGAGCCTGGAGCCTGCTTCATATTGTGTCTCCCTCTCTCTCTGCCTCTCCCCTGCTCATGATCTCTCTCTTGAAAATGAATAAACATTATTTTAAAAAATTTAGAAAATACAAAAATAAAAATATTTGCAATAGGAACAACCATCAGAGAAAAGGGTACATTGATGGGAATCAATGTAGAAAACGTGCAAAAAACCTACCCCAATGTTTATAGCAGCACTTTCAACAATAGCCAAATTATGGAAACAGCCTAAATGTCCATCAACTGACAAATGGATAAAGAAGATGTGGTTTATATATACAATGGAATACTACTTGGCAATGGGAAAGAATGAAATATGGCCATTTCTAGCAACATGGATGGAACTGGAGGGTATTATGCTAAGTGAAATAAGTCAGGCAGAGAAAGACAGATACCATATGTTTTCCCTCATATGTGGATCCTGAGAAACAACAGAAAACCAGGGGGGACGGGAAGGGGGTAGAGTTAAAGAGAGGGAAGGAGGCAAACCATAAGAGACTCATAAATACTGAGGACAATCTGAGGGTTGATGGGAGGTGGGAGGGAGGGGAAAGTGGGTGATGGGCATTGAGGAGGGCACCTGTTAGGATGAGCACTGGGTGTTGTATGGAAACCAATTTGACAATAAATATATTTTTAAAAAGTGTGCAAAACCTGCATATCATGAAGATGTCAATAAAACTAAGCATGAGGCCAAGAGGATCTGGGTGGAGGGGCTGCCATGGTCTGCACACAAGGGGCGCTAACCATGATGCATTCAGGGTGCCCTCTCCGAGTGAGGCCACCCCCACCCAGGCCAGCAGCCCCTGAGGACCCCTCCCACGTGGCGGCCAGTGGCAGGATGGCTGTCCTGGGTATGAGCCCCTTGAGTCCGTGTTCCTGCGGCTGCTGCAGGGGAACCCAGTGTTTGGGGGGCCTTCGCCTGTCCATCCTCCCCTCATACACACAGCCTAGGACCTCCAGGGCAGGGGACGTCCTCCTGCCGGCTTCCCTGGCTCCACAAGGAAGCGTGGGAGAAGCAGGTGCAGCCTGTCCACCATAGCGGCCAGAACAGGAGCTCACAGGTTTCTGAAGACCTGCCAGGTGGCTGAGGTATTTTTATAAAGTGGACATTCATGAACGCTGCATGCTGGTGAGGACGCCTCCCCACCACCCCTCAGCATCAGACATGCGCCACAGAAGCAAGGCAAGGTCACCCAGGGCCAGGACGCACCTCTGGGCAGGTAGCCCTGGCAGGTCAGCCTGCAGTACCTGGGCCACCACACCTGCCACCTGCAGCATCATCCACACCCACGGCTGGAGCTCTCGCTACCCACTGCTGCTACAGAGCTAGGTTTGCTACAGAGCTACAGAGCTAGGAAATTCTCCGGGAGTGGGGGCGGGTCCAGGCCCTAGTCCAGCTAAACTTGTGTGGGGGTGTGGCCAGGCTGGGGCGGGGCTCACCTCCGGTGGTGGCGGAGTCTCACTCTGGGGGCGGGCCAAGCCAGGGAAGGGGTTCTCCCACAGTGAGGGCGGGGTTCACCCTGAGTGGGGGCGGGGTCTCATCTGGGAGAGGGCCGGCCAAGGATGGGGTTCTCCCACAGTGGGGGGACGGGGCTCACCCTGAGTGGGGGCGGGGTCTCACTCTGGGGACAGGCCAGGAGGCCCGCAGGAATCCGCAGGACGAGGCGAGCTGGCGGGCCGGTGTCCAGGGGTGAGGGCACAGGGCACCGCACAGGATTCAGATCCCGGGGCGGGTCCAGGATGGAGAGAAATAGAGGGTCGTGAAGCACAGGAATGTCACGTGGCATTTAAACCTTTTCCCGGACGTTTTCAATTAGCCAATGATTCTGAGAAGCGCCCAAGGCAGGGCCTTCGCCTTGATTTGTCCCCGGCTCTGAGGGACATGAGTGCCGGGAGGTGGGCCACCCTCCCGTGCCTGGGGGTTCTGGGATGTCTCCCAGTCTTGCAACAGCCATCTGGATTCCTCTTGTGTAATTTGTGCAGTGAGGACTAAGGTAGGTGGGGGCATTCCAGAGTGAGAGTGAGAGGCTAGGTCCCAGGCCATGCAAGTTCCCAAGAATACCCTGGGCTGGGGCTGGAGAGAGAAGGGTATGGGGGAAAGGGAGAGAAGGAAAAGGCGGGGGGGGGGGGGGGGGGGGGGGCGGGGGGGGGGGGTGGAATGGCCCTGGTTCCTCCAGGCCTCTCTGGCCCTGACTGAGAAGCCACAGCACCCCTTCCCCTCAGACCCATCAAATCTAGGGTCTGAGTCCTCATGGGATGCAGCACCCTCAAAAGGCGAAGCTGGGCAAGCCAGAGGACCATATAAAGCCATTCGTCTGGCCAGGACTTACCCAGCAAGCCAAGGGCCCTGGTCACATCTCAGAGGAGCGCTTGTGCCCCCACCCCGCCCCACCTTCCAGACATGCTACTGGGGGAGTGCTGGCTGCCAGGCCAGGGGCACCACCAAGGGCAGGCAGGTGGGCTGCCTGGCTGTGGCAGCAGCGTGTCCAGTTCCAACTGGACACGTACTGAATGTTCTGTGAGCAAGCAGGAGGCAGGGACAGGGGGCTTCCCCCTGCGCAGATGGGGCTCTGCAAAGCTGCACTGGGCCGGCAGGGGTCACAGGGGGTGCTAGAGGCCCAAGTGCATGCCCAGTGCCCCGCTGAGCAGAGGGTCACAAACTCTGGGAGGCCAGTGGCCCCACACCTCTGGCACGAGTTTGCACTCCACAGGCTCTGTACCCAGGTGTGATACCCCACCCCAGACTTGCCACCTGGGGTCCCCGACAGGGTGGAGGCCTCAGCCCCAGGAGGGTCTCCGGGAGCAGGAATGGTGTCCACTATGCTAGGTCCTACCCCAGGCTTGCCACAGGCCATGGCTCTTCAGGAAAAAGCCGCCCCAGGCAGAGGAGGGTGGATGGCTGGATGCAGAAGGTGGGCTGACCATCTGGACAGAGCTGTGGTCCAGTGCTCTGCCTCTCCATCCATCCAGCTCTCCAATTCTCCATCCTCTGATGGATCAGGTCCCCTCCAGCCCTGCCTCCGCTGTGGCCTGGGCTGACTGTCCCACCTCTCCCAGCCTCAGCTGACCATGTGTTTGGTGGTGACGCGTGGAGGGCACCTGGTTGTCCAGAGCACCTGCCAACCCCTTGGCTCCCCACAGGTTCTGCACCTCGCACGGTGGTGTCCACGGGGTGGGGATCAGGAAGACAGACTCCCACTCCTGAGAAGGTCTCGGAGCTCAAAGAAGGGATGCTCTCTGGCCCCCAAACGCCAAAGTCAGACAGCCCCCACCCCCCGACCAAGACCCCGCTTGGCCCCTAGGCGTCCAAATTAAGTGAAGACAGGACCCTGCGTTCCAGCCGCACCCACACCTAGAGGGCTGTGTGCAGGACCAGGCAGTGGCCTCGTGGGGAGCAACCACCCCCTCCCTGCCTGCCCAGCGCCATCCAGGCCAGGTGCTGCTGCTGCCCCTGGAAGGGGGGTGGGGGCACAAGGGAACAGGAGCGCCACACAGCCCGCACCAGCCACCCCCAGACTCCAGCGTGTCCTTGGGTAGTGTCCCTTGGGTAGTCACCCGCCTGGGACCCCACCGTGGCCGTCTCTCCTGGAATCAGCCCTGAGACACATGTCCTTCGGGTCTTCTGTATGGTTTCTAAGTGGACCATCGTTTCTTGTGTTGGAACGAGAATGGAGTTCTCACTCCCCCACCCAGCCGGGACCAGGCAGGTGGGGATGGCCTCCCTACTAGAAGGGCTCCGGGGCGCAGGAGCCCATTCTCCCTCCGCACAAGCAGGACAGTTGGGCGCTGGGGACCGGAGACCCAGCCCCTCCCCTCCCAGAGTCCCCAGGGCCCCTGGTCTGCCAGGCAAAAAGCTCAGGGCTGAACTGGAGGGTCGTGCTGGGCGTGCCCCCCCTTCACATCCCGTTCTTCACACACATTTCTCGAGGGGTCGCGGAGAACCCAGCACCCCCGCGGCCGCCTAGGACCCCCGCCCCTGGCCCTGCTGCAGTGGCCACTGGGCGACTCTGAGAGGGAGCCTCCGCCCCTTCCCAGGCCCCCCCCCAGCCCCTCCCCCTCGCTCTACCCCTCCCGAGACCCCTCCCCCTTAAAGCCCCTCCCCTCGTTCTACCCCTTCCGGGAGCCTCCCTCTCTGAAAGCCCCTGGCCTCTTCCTTCCAGGACCCCTCGCCTTGCCTAGCCTTTCCCGAGACCCCTCGCCTCTGAAAACCCCCCTCGCCCTGCCCCACCCCTTCGGAGACCCTTCCCCTCTGGAAGCCCCTCGCCCCGCCCCTCTCAGGCCCTCCCACCGGCTAGCGCCTGGCTCCCTGCTCCGGGGACGGTGGACGGGGAGAGAGCACGATTCTCTGAGCGGGGTGGGCCTGGAGTTCGTGTCACAGCGAGTAGCATGTTTAAATGTAATGTATGTTCGGTGTGCAAACCGCGGGCCGGGTGTCCTGCCAGCCCTCGGTCTGAGGGAGTGTGTGCCGGAAAGGCACCTGCGCACCTAAGGTAAATCCCCTCTCCCCGCTTGCAGGTGAGTAACCTGTGGGAATGCACACTGTCAGTGCTTAATAAGCGCTGGGACTGCCTGCTCCGCCTTCGGAAGGGCTGGAGCAAGGTTGTAAAGCCACCCCAGGGAAATAGGTAGGGGGCGGCAGGGTCCCCTCACCCATGCACTGGGGCCTGAATGCCCCTGCCACCTTGTGTGTGTGTCGGGGGCTCCTCAACCCCTGACTGCCCCGGAATCCCTCCAAGACAGAGGCTCCCCCCCCTCTGTTAAATGCTGCACCCCCAGCTTGCATCCACCCAGGGGCCGCTCCCTAATCCTCAGCCCTAGGCCTCAGGACCTAAAGCGGGAGGGAGCGGGGATCAAAGGCCCCCTTCCTTGAAACCCCCGCAGACCCCAGCCCCAGCCTCTGATGTCCTCTGGCTCCAGGCCAGGCCCACCAGCCAAAGGGGAGATGAGTGGGCGGGCACTGCTGGGGCCATGGGGAGATGGGCTGTTCCAGGCTCCCACCTGCCCACCCAAGACCCTCTCAGGTCCTTTTCCCCGGTGACCCAGGCCCCGCTGATCACAAAAACAGCTCTTCCTTCACCCACCCCACGCTCCAGCCCGCTGGGACTCTCCAGGTAACCTAATACCCAAAACAGACCCAGGCTGCCAGGACAGAACTTAAGAGCGGATCACACAGTGCTCCCTCCCTCCAGGTCCATCTCAGAGAGACATTGAGTGAGCTGCGGTGGCCCCTACAGGGGTGGGGGGCTGTTCTCATGCTCCCCCATCTCCCCAGCCCTGGTCAGAGCTAGCAAAAACACAGATTTCCGTGCATGCGATTTTTACTAAAGCATTTTTACTGGCCTCCCCCTCACCTCCAAGATCTCTGGGGATGCTCTCCCAGGACAGCCCGTCTCCCTCCAGAACAAGAGGGAACTGAGAACGGCCCACCTCTGTGGCAGGCCTGGGGGCCGGTAAAGGGGACTGGGAGGGGTTTGCAGCAAGGAGCATGGCAGGGTTACAGGTGGGCCAGTGGGGCTGTTGGTCTGAGGGTCCTGCCAGCAATGGCTTAGCCCTGAAGAAGAGTGGCTGCTCAGGTGGTTTCTGGAGCCCTTTCAGAATGCCCCTAGGACCTGTTCCCCCAGGACTCCCCTCTATAACAACCCTGTCTCCCAGCATCCCCCCAGGCTCCCTCTCCCAGGACTCCCTTCCAAAGGGACTCCCCTCCAAGGACTCCCCTTCCCCTCGGATCCCTTCCCAGGACTTCCCTCCTCCAAGACTCCCCTTTCTAGAACCATCTCCCAGGACCCCTGGGATTCCCCTTCCCCAGGACCCACCTCCCAGGACCCCCAGGACTCCCTTTCTCCAGGACCCCCTCTCCCAGGATCCCCCTTCCCAGGACCCCTCCCCAGGACCTCTCCCCAGGAGTCCTGCCCTAGCCTCTCTCTCTCCCTGGCCAGAGAGCCAGCCCAGCTCTCAGCTCCTAAGTGGGGCTTTCAGTTCTTTATGAGTCTCCCACCCCATAAAAGGATCACCGCTGTATGCTGTCCAGAACCTCTGGAAAGAGCTGGCCTCAGTCCTGCCGGCCCCCGACCCCAGCAGCCTGGAAGAGAGGGGCTGCTCTGAGTGTGGGAATCCAGGGTGGTTACTGGGTCTCGGTCACTCAGCAAGCTGGTCGCTGTGGCCTGGTCACCGCAGCAGGCCTGGCCCTGGACAGTGTGGGAGGGATGGCTGCAGCCCAGCCCTGCCACACGCCCTCCCGCTGACCCTGAAGCAGGGCCGGACAGCCCCCTAGGCCCAGGCCCCTCCCAGGAAGGTCCAGAGCAGTCAGGCAGGGGGGAGGTTGACAACAAATGTCTCTGATTAATAAAAGTTTGATGGGAATTTCATATGTTGACACGGATCCTAAACATTTTCCAGGAACATCTGGCGGAGGTGGAGCCCTGTTTACACTCACAATGAGAGCGTTTTTTCCAGGTCCTCAGCCTGTCTCCTTCCCTGGGCCCCCGTGAGGGCTCTGAGCTGCCACGACCTCCCCCCTGCCTGGGCCCATCCCTCACCCAGGAGCAGACACGCCCTGGAACAGGGGCCAGAGGCCAGGCCCTCCAGCTCGTCCCACCCACCTCTGCCTGCCCCTCCCCCCCCCCTGCCCCCCCCCCCCCGCCCCCAGGATCCCAAATCACCCGTCTTCTGGTGGTGGAAAGTCCTTCCTTCCTGGTGGCTGTCAGGCCCACAGGTGCACAGCCTGTTGGGCTGTGCCCTCCTTTGGCCCTCATTTCCTGTGGCTGCCTCCACCTGACCCAACCACCCTAGGCCTGGGGCTTCAGGGGTCCCTGCAGGGGGCTGGGGGCTTCAGCCCAGAAATGACAGAGTAAACCAAACCAGGGTCTGTATGAGGTGATGGCAAGACAGAGCTGAACTCTAGGAGCAGAGTGGGTCCAGGGCTGACCTGGAGATGGGACGTCCAGGATAGGTCCCTGCAGGGTCAGCGCCACCTGACATCGCTATTGTGACAGCCCCTGGGGCTGCAGACATCCTCAGCAAAGGTCTCATTTGGGGGCTCAGAGCAGACAAGAGGATACGGGCCAGGTGAGGCTCACTGCAAAGGACCCCAGAACCCAGTTCCTAATCTGGGGAGCAGGTTGGCAGTGACAGTGGAGTCCTGGCCTCAACCCAGGGAGACCCATGAATTAGAATCCCACCCCTTGGCCACCCTGTGGGGGTCAGGAGCACACATCATTGGGAGACGCGTGCCAGCTGGGCGCAGCCTGCCCCCCGCCCCAACTGGTCCGTGCCACGTGTGTGGTCCTTGTGGGAACCACTGTTTATTTGACTTTCTTTCCCCTACCTTTTAAATAAAATGCAGTGGAGCAGAGAGCAGAAGCCACCTCCTATGTCCTTATAAAACACATGTGTGTGCTGTGGGCGGGCGGCTCCCCAGCCAGGCCACCGGCCCAGCATACTGCACCCACCTTCTGTCCCGATAGACCTCAGGGCCGGCTTTGGAAACCCCCAGACACATGCACAAGCAGGGGCTGAGCCTGCCAGACAGCAGTCACCCAACCAGGAAGGGCCGGGGGTGCCCCTCCTGCATCATCGCATTGTGCAGAGCTGAAGGACAGACAGCCTGGGACCCAGAGCAGATGGGGCCCACTGTCCCAGGATCCTGGGTGGGGCTTCTCCAGGGGCTGGGAGCACAGAGCCCCACCCTAGAACTGGCTTCAAGGAACAATCCAGCGTCCCTTTGGAGAGACTTGGTAAGGAGAAGGTCTGCACTCCAGGCCCTATCTCTGGGCCTGCAGTGTGGGTGATAGAGGTGTGTGAGGGCCTGTGTGAGGGTCCCCGGCTGCTGCAGGGCTGGTATGAGGCCCCCCTCAGAGTGGGGCTGCCCCCATCTGAATCTCAGCACCTGGACATTGCCTCTGAATTACAGCCAATGTGTTTCATAATGTCCCATGCTTTTCCTGTGGAGCTAATTTCCACTGCCTCTCCACACCCTCCACACAGACACCTTCCACCGCTCCTGTGTGAGAAGTCCATGCCCAGGCCCAGGAGAAATGCCACCACCAGCAAGCCAGGGTGGCACCTGAACTAGCGAGATGCCCATGAGACTGCCCCAGGCTGAGATATTCCAGGCCAAATGTGTCCATGACCCAGATGTCGACAATGCCCATTTCCCAGGTGTCCACAGTCTGGTGTCCATAGCCCAGGTGCCTTCATGCCAGGTACCCACAGTCCAGACACTGGCTTCCAAGATGCCCACTTTCCAGGTGCCCACAGCCTAGATGCCCACTTTCCTGGGTATCCATGGCCCAGGTACCCTCATCCCAGGTACCCACAGTCCAGATGCTGGATTCTCAGATGCCCATTTCCCAGGTGCCCACAGTCCAGATGCCCACCTCCCAGGTGTCCATGGCCCAGATGCCCACCTCCCAGGTGTCCACAGTCTGGTGTCCATAGCCAAGGTGCCTTCATCCCAGGTACTGCGGTCCAGACACTGGCTTCCAAGATGTCCACTTCCCAGGTGCCCACAGACTAGATGCCCACTTTCCTAGGTGTCCACAGCCCAGGTACCCTCATCCCAGGTACCCACAGTCCAGATGCCTGATTGTCAGATGCCCACTTCCCAGGTGCCTACGGTCCAGATGCCCACCTCCCAGGTGTCCACAGCCCAGATGCCCACGTCCCAGGTGTCCACAGTCCAGATGCCTATTTTCCAGGTGCCCACAGCCTAGATGCTGACTTTCCCAGGTGTCCACGGCCCAGGTACCCTCATCCCAGGTACCCAAAGTACAGATGCTGGATTACTCACATGCCCACTTCCCAGGTGCCCACAGACCAGATGCCCACCTCCCAGGTTCCTATGTCCCAGATACTCATGGTCCAGATGCCCACCTCCCAGTTGTCCATGGTCCAGATGCCCACCTCCCAGGTGTCCATGGCCCAGATGCCCACCTCTCACGTGCCCACAGTCCAGATGCTCACCTCCCACGTGCCTACAGCCCAGGCGTCCATGGTCCAGATGCCCATCTCCCAGTTGTCCATGGTCCAGATGCCCACCTCCCAGGTACCCACGGCACAGATGCCCACCTCCCAGGTACCTACTGCCCAGATGCCCATCTCCCAGGTGTCCACAGTCCAGATGCCCACCTCCCAGGTGCCCACGGTCCAGATGCCCACCTCCCAGGTGTCCACAGTCCAGATGCCCACCTCCCATGTGTCCATGGCCCAGATGCTCACCTCCCAGGTGTCCATGGCCCAGATGCCCACCTCCCACGTGCCCACGGTCCAGATGCCTGCCTCCCAGGTGCTCACGGTCCAGATGCCCACTTCCCAGGTGCCCACAGTCCAAATGTCCACCTCCCAGGTGTCCATGGCCCACATGTCCACCTCCCAGGTGCTCACAGTCCAGATGCCCTCCTCCCATGTGCCCACGGTCCAGATGCCCACCTCCCATGTGCCTATGGCCTAGGTGTCCATGGCCCAGATGCCCACATCCCAGGTGCCTACAGTCCAGATGCCCACATCCCAGAGAACAGGAGGGCCCAGCAGGTGGAAGGTCAGGCCAGCTCTCCATCCCCAACCCCAGCCGGGCATGAGGACTTTTATCAGGTGTCACCTTCAGCTGCCTGCGTCTATCTCCTGAGGAGCCTGTCCTTCCGCCAGTACTGATAAGGCCTCCTCTCCAGCACTCGGCACAGATAGCTTATCTGTCAGTCCAGTGCCCTCCACTGCCTGGCTGCCTGGAATGGTGGGGGCCACGTCAGCACCTTACATGCCCACCCTTCCTCCCTGTGGCTCAGCAAGCTGCCCCTGAGGCCGGCTGTGTGTGTATATGTGTACGTCTGAGTATGTGTGTGTATGTGTGTGTATGTCCTGTGTGTGTATGTGTGCATGTGTGTGTCTATGTGTCTGTGTGTCTGTTGGTGTATGTATGTGTGTGTGTGTATCTATGTGTGTCTGTGTGTGTGAGTATGTATATGTGTATGCATGTGTCCTGTGTGTGTATGTGTGTCTATGTATGTGTGTCTGTGTGTGTCTGTGTGTATGTGTATGTGTGTGTATGTATGTATATGTGCGTGTGTGTGTGTGTGTAACTGCTTCTCTGCCCACTTCCCCCACAGCCACAGACCCTTAGGGCCAGCCTCTGCCAGATAGGCCCCTCCCAGGACCCCCACTCAGGGATGACTCCCACTCAGGAAGGACCCCTCCTGGCCACCTACCCCGTAGGTCTGAGTCTCCACCTCCACGCCCGCCTGCTCCAGCCTGCCTTTGCAAAGGCACTGGAGAGCCACACTGGCCACTGGCAAGCTCAGCCCCAGTGGGCTCCTGCCCTGCCCCAAGCTCCCCTCAACCACCCATCCTGACCCCTCTGCTGCCCCCAGATGGGGTCGAGGGGGTCAGCTGTTCCTGCTGTCCAGAGCAGGGAGGACCTGGGACCCTGCCTGACTCTGCAGGGGCAGGTAGTCAGGGGACAGAGCTATTTCCACCATCCTGCCTGGGGTCAGGGGCAGAACTGGGAAGAAATGACACCTTTGTCAGGAGCCTTCGTGCCTGGCAGTCACTCCAGAGCCTCCTCAGAGGACAGATAAGACAGATGCAGCCCAGGTCCCCATGGGAGGCCCAGAGCCAGAACTGCCAGTCAGACCCCAAAACAGGCCTTTCACCAATGTTGGCTATTATTTGGACAGTTTGGGATTGTACCTTGTGCAACCAGGACATCCTCTCCTAAAGCCTGCTCCTGGGCTCCATAGATGTGACCTGCCACCGGGACCCCGGCCTGCCAAGGCACACAGTACACGTGCGCACACAGACATTCTAGGGGTTGTGGGGATGTGTGTCCGCATGTCTCCCAGCCAGGGTGTAAGGCAGGGGGCCCCCTCTCCCTGGAAGAGAGGATGGAGGGTGAAGACACACCCACCAGGGCAGGAGGCTCAGAACCACACAGGACCCTGTGGTCCCTCAGAGCCAGTTCCTGCCCCCAAGGAGCCCAGAGAAAGGGCTGGAAGCAGGCAGTGCTGTAGCACTCAGCAGCCCTGCCCTGGGGCCTCAGCCCAGAGCTGAAGGGCAGTGAGGAAGGAGCCCTGACCCAGCCATGCACACACCCATGAAGAAGGCTGGCTCATCCTCAGGGGCCATCCCCCGGTGAAGCTGCACGTCCAGGATGTGCACCTCGCCAGGATGGCCCTCCAGATTCCTGGTCCAGAAAGAACGCATCATTTTCCTTGCAGCCCCTCACCTCGCCCACCCTACGCTGGAGCCAGCCCTGTATGCAGAGGAAGAGGCGGATGCCCAGAGGTCCAGTGAGGAGAGAGAGCCTGACTCCGTTTGGTCTCCTGGGACCAGAAGATGCCCCGGGGCTGCCATCGTCTGTCTGCCCAGGGGAACGCCTGTGGCCGTAACCAGGCACGGCAGGTTCATCCAGTCAGGAGGCTTTGGAGGCTGGCCTGGAGTGGACAGAGGAGCTGGGCCTCTGCGCAGCCACATCTGCACGCAGCACACAAATGCACACGCATCCAGAGAATGCACACTGACACATGCGTGTGGACATTCCCTCAACTTCCGGCCTGGACCTGCTGAGAGCTGTCACTGTCCCCTGCACTCAAGGAAACTTTGTGGGAGGCCAGGGAGGCCAGCCAGCGGCTGGACCCCAGACCCAGGCTGCAGGATCTCAAGCTCCGGCCCCAAGGCCAGGCTCCCTAGAGCATACATGTGAGGCACGGGCAGCCTCCTGCGTGTGCGCCTGGTGAACCCAGGGCCTGATTTATGACAAGGCTCCCGCACATGTGTCAAAGGCGCCGTGTTAAGCCCCGGCATAAAAATAATATATAGGTTACCGCAACGTTTTTACGACCTTCCCCATCCCTGCTCTGGAACGCTGGGACCCAGCAGGTGAAATAACACACATGTCAGTGGCTGCTGGGCGAGTACACCAGGATTCGCATGTCTGTGCCCAAGTCCTCATGTGGCCTGTAGTTCGGGAAGCACAGTGCAGAGCACACTCTGGAGGGGCCACCTGATGGGCTGCCCTTCACCCCTGTGAAGAGGGCCACGCCTGGAGAACCTGTAGGGCTGCAGACAAGGCTGAGCTTCTGTCATGGGCAGCATGGCCCTTGCAGTGGTGACAACCTCAGGCTGCAGCAAGGAGGGGTGACACAGAGGTGGGGCAGCTGCAGACCTCCTGCCTGTGGGGACAGTGAAGATGTGTCCTCAGCTAACTTGACGACACACACATCTCTGTCACACAAGGGCTCCTCCCACACAGGCCAACCCCACAGGAGGATGTCCCCAGGGGGAGGGGA
The DNA here is from genome assembly GCF_023721935.1 of Panthera uncia. Lineage (NCBI taxonomy): Eukaryota > Metazoa > Chordata > Mammalia > Carnivora > Felidae > Panthera > Panthera uncia. The sequence continues at coordinate 5,018,714 of NW_026057577.1, read as the reverse complement.
CTGTCCCCACAGGGAGAGTGTCTCTGGGGGATACTGTCCCCACCGGGACGGTATTCCCACAGGAGGACTCTCTCACAGGGAGGAGCATCCCCACAGGAGGACTGTCCCTATAGGAAGGAATATCTCTACAGGGAGAAGCATCCCCACAGGAAGGACTGTGCCCAAGGAGGAGCGTCCCCACAGGAAGACTGTCCCCCAGGGAGGAGCGTCCCCACAGGAAGACTGTCCCCCAGGGAGGGGCATCCCGACAGGGAGGACTGTCCCCCATGGAGGAGGATCCCCACAGGGAGGACTGTACCCCAGGGAGGAACATCCCCACAGGGAGGACTATAC
>NW_026057577.1:5002002-5018371 GCF_023721935.1 Panthera uncia | reverse complement strand
CAGGGAAGAGCATCCCTACAGGAGAACTGTCCCCACAGGAGGACTGTGCCCCAGGGAGGAGCATCCCCACAGGAGGACTGTCCCCCAGGGAAGAGCGTCCCCACAGGAGGATTGTCCCCCAGGGAGGAGCATCCCTACAGGGAAGACTGAGCCCCAGGGAGGAGCGTCCCCACAGGAGGACTGTGCCCAGGGAGGAGCGTTTCCACAGGAGGATTGTCCCCCAGGGAGGAATGTCCCCCAGGGAGGAGCATCCCCATAAGAGGATTGTACCCCAGGGAGGAGTGTTCTCACAGGGAGGATTGTCCCCCAGGGAGGAGTGCCCCACAGGAGGACTGTCCCCCAGGGAGGAGCGTCCCCACAGGAGGACTGTGCCCAGGGAGGAGCAGTTCCACAGTAGGACTGTCCCCCAAGGAGGAATGTCCCCCAGGGAGGAGCATCTTCACAGGAGGACTGTCCCCCAGGGAGGACTGACCCTCAGGGAGTAGCGTCCCTGTAGGGAAGGGAAGGGCATGGCCACAGGATGGTTTTCCCAGCTGAGCACAGCCTTGCCCTGAACCTGGCCTATGTTACAGCACTGTGTATCTTGGGGTCCTGACAGCCCAGGTCTGGGTTCAACAGCCCACAGGAGATGCCTTCCCTCCGGGGAGGGACAGCCTGCAGGCCTAGACTGGCTCCAGTGGTCCAGTGGTCCACTGGTCCACCCCCCACTTCCTCACTCTTCCAGGCTGGCCAGAGACAAGCCACGCTTCATCCTTGGCAGCCACCAGCAGAATCTCTGGTCAGCTCCTCTGGTCAGCCACCTGACCCCTGCTGGCCAGTATAACCTACACTTGGGGAGCTCTGAGAGCTCCTGCAAGTCAGGGACTTGGCCTTAATGGCACAGCTGCAGTGGTGGATCTGGTATTGTGGCTACACCTGCAGCCATGACCCTCTGGACCAGGTAGGGGCCAGCTCTAGAATGAGAGCATGCCATGTGCCCCAGGGACACATCCAGGCAGAGGCACCTGTTCCCCAGGGGCGGGAAGTGGGCTGTGAGGTGCTGCCTGCCTCTGTGGCCGCTGCTGCAGGCCTCCCCAGGCGCTCACCCACCCTCCACCCACACCAGGCCTTTGGGGTCCTGGAATGCAGCTGACCAGAACTCCCAGCTGAGGTGGGGTGTCTAGCCCCCCACAAACACAAGGCAGCACAGGCGAGAATGCTTTTTCCAGCAGTGCTGAGGTAGTTCAGAACCTCGCACCCCCCTGCCAGAAACAGGGGCTCCCGTGGAAGTGGCTGGGAGTGACCTTCAAGGCCAGGTACTAAGAGGACAGGGCCAGGTCTTGGCCTGACTCCTGACTCCCCAGTGCCTGTGGCTGCACGGAGTGGGAACCAGCCGTCCACAACCCCTCTGCCAGCCAAGAATTGCCCCCCCAACACTGAGCGGGCTTTTGTAGCCCCCACCCTGGACCCTGGATCACAGGGACAGGCGCTGGCTTCCAAGCCTGGAGGCCACAGGGTAAGGACTCAAGAGAAGTGCCAGGCGCTGGATCACACCCAGGCGATTGAGAAGGAATTCCGGGAATTCACCGGCAGAAGGAAGGAGGAACACTGGGAGGGGGAGGAGGGGCAGGGTGGAGGGGCAGGGCGGGACTTTTCTTCCTTCTGCCTCTGGACCAAAAGAAACAACTGTTAACCCCTCACTTGGCACTCCAGGGCCCTGCCTCCCTCCTGCAGGAGCCCAAGTGGCCAGCAGGCTTTCCCTGCCATGGCCCTCCTCCCCCAGGTCCTTGGGGAGCATAGAGGCAGAACGGGCCTTCAAGTCCCAGGGCAGGCCTGCAGGGCCAGAAGGGGCTCAGCAAGTGACCCCATGCAGGCCCAGGATGCTCAGTGAGGGTCTCAGGGCTATGTGCCTTGGCACCCACCAAGAAGGGTCTCTGCGATGCTAACTCCTGAGAGTTGGAGTGCATCCCAGCACACTTGGGGCCCAGGAACCAGGGGCTGATGTCCAGCAGACAGAGCAGGGAGTGGCCGGGGCATTCTTGCAGGGCCCACGTGATTGCAGGGCTGTGACCTGGCTTGGCACACACTGCCTTCACAGAGGGCCTCGGCCTCTCTGGGGTTCCAGGCCAGGAGACGGACGTGGGGTGCAGGGCTTGCCAGGCCAAGAGGAAAGAAAAGGTGGCATCTCCCCCACTGCTCAGGCCTTGGGCTGCCTCCCAGGGGTCCCAGCCTCCCAGGCTGGTGTCCAGTGGTTTGGCTGCAGCCCTGAGGCTGCAGAAGGGAAGAGGCCCTTATACTGACCCCACTGCCTCCCACTAGGCACGTCCCCCAGAGTAAGTACGGGCTCAGTTTGCAAGCCCAATTCAGGGGCAGAGGTGAGCCCTGCCACAGGGTGCATGCTGGCCTCAGCACAGGACGGTCCACAGAGAGTAGGCTGTGCCACGGGCAAGGAGAGCTCATGGAGATAACGCAGAGGCTGGTGCTGAGTTCCTGGGTCTCCTTCCCCTTGGCCATGCTGACCTCCACAGACTCGCTGGGCATCATCCTGGCCCATGCACACCTCCTCCTGCAGGAACCTCTGGCTCACTTGCCCTCCTGAGTAGCCAACCAGCTGCCAGGAGACCAGTGGCAGTGTAGGGGAGCCTGCAATTTGGCGTCCCAGGGTGTAGGGCCATCAGCACTGGCCCCTCCAGCCTCTCCATCCACCCATCCCAGTTCTCAAACATTCAGCCTCTGGAAAGAGCAAGGATAAAGCACAAAAACAAATGGAAAGGATCAGCTTCCCTCCTGGAGCTCCTTGGACATGTTTCTCCTGAACCTTAGAAATATAAACCTAGCCCTTTGAAAGGCAGCTTTGTTGGTGGAAATCCGCCATGTATGAAATGCAGGGCAGCTACAGTCTGGGGTGCAGGACAAAGCTCAAAACCAGAGGTCCTGGGAGCACAAATGCCTGTGCCAGCACCCCGGACGCATCCAGGACCTACCCAGGGCGCTCACAATGCACCCAAGGATGTACGCAGAGCACACAGTGCCCACGATCCATTCAGGACACACAGAACCCATGATCCACCCAGAATGCACCCAGGGCACTCAGCACCCATCATGCACTCAGGATGTACCCAGAGCACTCAGTGCCCACGATCCACCTAGAACACACCCAAATGCTCAGTGCCCACGATCCACCCAGGATGCACCCAGGACACTCAGCACCCATCATGCACCCAGGACGCACCCAGGGCACTCAGCACCCATCATGTACCCAGGATGTACCCAGGATATACCCAGAGCACTCAGTGCCCGTGATCCACTCAGGACACACGAGGGCACTCAGCACCCATCATGCACCCAGGACACACCCAGGGCACTTAGCACCCATCATGCACCCAGGACATACCCAGGACACTCAGTTCCCACAATCCACCCAGGACGTACCCAGGGCACTCAGCACCCATCATGCACTCAGGATGCACCCAGGATGCATGGTGCCCACAATCCACCCAGGATACACCCAGGACACTCAGCTCCCACAATCCACTCAGGACACACCCAGAGCACTGAGCACTCAGGATGCTCAGTGCCCGGGATCCACCCAAGATGCACCCAGCACACTCAGCACCCATCATGCACCCAGGATGCACCCAGGATGCACAGTGCCCACAACCCACCCAGGATGCACCCAGGCCACTTAGCACCCATCATTCACCCAGAATGCTCAGCTCCCACAATCCATCCAGGACACACAGCACCCACAAAGCACACACTCACTACCATGGTTGCAGAGCCCACTTTTGTGTGAGCACACATGGGGGCCTCCTCTCTGCTCATGGACTGGGAAGGAGACACATTCCTGTGCTCACTGACACACAAGGGCACAGAGGTCCAGGTGCATGTGTACACCCACCCAGGAGCCCACAGCAGTGTCCTTGGTGAGGTGGAGGGTGTTCCATGGACCAGAGGCCCAGAGACCAAGCACTGACCTGTGCTCAGGCATTTGCACGGCAACCCCGGTCAAACAACTCTCCCACACAGGGCCTCTGGGGCCCGGGCAGTCTCAGCTCCGGAGCACAGCCAGCCATGAAGGCATGGTCCAGCTGTGTCCCCAGGGCCTCATTTCTTACATTCTGTGCGAGAGCCAGATCCGATAGGCAGGACTCTCACTGAGCGTGCAGGGCCAGCAACCCACACCAGGCCCCACTCAGAGTCTCACCGGGCAAAGGCACCCAGCATCCAGCAGCCCCAGCAGCCCTGACCCCAGGAGCAGGGCCTGGGCTGCTGGCTAGCACAGGGAGGGGACAAGGGATGTCTGTCTGCGTGCTGAGAGGAGGGAGGGCCTGGGAGAGCTCCCTTCCTCTCCAGGCCTCAGTTTCCCCATCTGGCTGTCCTTCTGCCATTTATCTGCTGAGTCATTGGTTCATTTGCTAAATGGCTCATTCACCTGACCCCATGCCAGGCCCCAGGGGCTCGGAACCAAGCCCACCCTGGAGGGCCCACAGTCAGGCACACAAGCAAGTTGGGCCAGAACAGTGTCAGCACCCAGGGGCAGTGTCCAGCTTCCCCTCTGGGGAGTGTAGTCAAAGCAGGTGGCCCAGGCAAGGAGGCATTTGAGATGGGCTTTGATGTGCAGATGGAAGTTCAAGAAGCAGGAAGGATGCTCTGGTCGGGGGAGGGAGAGGTGGGCACGAAGGAGGGTGTGCCAAGGGGCTGGGGATTATGGGGTCCTGCAGCTGAAGCCGGAGCCCAGGATAGACCAGTGGGCAGTGAGACTCAGAGGAGCCCGGGCAGCTCCTGAAGGTGGCGAGAAGGGCAGGGCAGGCCCACGGAGGCTCGCTTGGAAAAACCACTTCCTCCCCCTGTCCCCTCCTCCTCTCCCTCCAAAGCCACAGCCCCCACCTGCCCACCCACACCCACCACAGATACCAGGTCTTACTACAGCCCCTGGGGGACAGAGAGACAAGGCCTAGTGTCTTGGCCCCAGGGTCCCAGCCCACTGTCCCCTCAAGAGGAGAGGACCCCTGCCTCAGGAGCAGGTCTTCTGAGGACCTTCCGGGTCCCAGCCGCTCGCAGAGACCCCACCACCTATCAGGGAAGCTGAGCAGAGTTCTGAGCTCACCTGCCCAGGCTCCCCAGGGGCCCCCTCAGCCTCTAGAGCTTCCGTGTCCTCGCAGTGTCCACACACCCCACTGCCCTCCCCTTTCCCCAGAGCTCACTGGGTCCAGGCCAGAGGAAACAGTCCTGAGCTCACATCTCCTCTCCACCTACCTCCTCTGGGTTCAGTTTCCCTCTTGGAACACAACTGCCTGTTCCCAAGCATTCAGGATTGCATTCATACCTTGTCCTTAGCAAATGGAAGATTTGGAAATCTTCATGCCATGAGGCTTGGAGGAAACAGAAAGGCTTGACTCCTGGGGACGGGGGATGCTTCCTATGGATGTGGAACGAGCTGCTGGGGGGTTTCCAGCAGAGCACCCGCCTCCTGGGCTGTGAACACTCCAACACAGAGCTCTCTACGACTCCCATGCTCGGCACCAGTGGCCACGGCAACACAGCCCAGGGAGGGACCAAGGGGCCAGCAAGGAGATGGTGGCCTTCTCCTCGCAGGACAGAAGGGCTGTGGCTGTCGCCCACGGAGTCTCACGTCTGTATCCCAGGCCAGAGGAAGAGAGGGAGGACACAGTCCCCACAGGCCACAGAGCCTTCTTTCTCTGGTGAAGGCTGACCCCAGGAAGGAGGGCCGGCCTCCTCCCAGCACCTGCCAGCATCTTTTGGCCAAGAAGACTATTGGGTCCCTCAGGGCCAGAGGAGAGGTGAATGGAACAGGGCCCAGGGCAGATTGGGGGCAGGACTCAGAATGAAGCCAGGGTTTGGGGAAACGACCTTGAAAAGGTACCGCCTGCGTGAGGGAACAGAGTCAGCACTGAGGGGTATCATCGGATAAACCCCATCCTGGTGGGGGGGCGGGGTGGTGCTTTGGGGCCACAGACCTGACAGAGCCCCCACAGAGCCCCAGGTGGGAGCTGCGGGAAGTACAGGGATTGGTGGGGGCTTCATTAAGTGGTTGAGAGAATGGGGCATCCAGGATGGTGGGGGGGGGGGGCAGGGCGGGGCGGGGGGGAAGGGTGGGCACCTGAACAGAGTTTGGCAGAGCCTCCCAGAAGGCACCCTCCACAGTGGCAGACACCACTAACAGAGGAAGCTGGCCCTGGCCCCACACCAAGGGGCACACGGCAGGAAGCAGGGCCCTATCCCAGTTCTGGGGACTCCTATGAGGTCCTGAGTGGCTGGAGCCAGAATCTGGGAGGAGCAAGGGGAGCCGGCCAGCCAGGCGGGGTCTGGGTTGCTGCCACAGGTGGGTGTGCATGATGCCAGTAGGGCCCTGGTCTACAGTCCGGGACCCCGCTCTGAGCACAGAGTCCTGGGGTTCTGGGAGGGAGCCCTGGCCACGAAGACACCCTACAGGCATCCCCCTGCCAGGCTCAGAGGCCACAGACAGTGCAGGACTGCCCTGACATGGTCCTGTGCTGGCACCCAGGGCTTGCCCATTGATGACAGGCTCCACACCGTGTGCTGTGCAGTGGGGAATCCCTTACTGCCCAGGCTGGGGTGTGAGGGGTCCTTAGGTGGGGAGCATGGATGGACTGGGCTGTGGAGCTCAGCCTGGGGCTCTATGTCTGCAGGATCCCCGGCCCAAGAGCAGACAGGGAACTGTCCCCCTCCCCTCATCTGCTCTGCCAAGAACAGGGACCACCAGGGTGGGTCTCAGGTGGGAACAGGGCCGTGATCTCCCTCCAGGCTGGACAGCACCTGGCATGGCTGCTGTGAAGGGCACCTGGGTTCCGGCGGCTAACAGGAGGGCCCAGCAAGGAGCACCCTGGAACAGGTCTAGCCACCCAGCCCTCAGGACTCCCTATCCTGACCCCCGAATGCCCACAAGTCTCCTCCCATACCTGTCAATTCTGATCAGCTGGCAGGACATAATGGAGCCAAAGTGACCACCCCTGGGACCTCCCAGTGCCTCAGTTTTCCTGCCTGTGAAGTGGGTCTGAGGAACTGTGCTCCTCTGGGTGGCCGCGGGGCCTAAATGGGGTGGTGCATACCCACAGTGCACACGCATGCGCACACGGGCTCATGCGTCAGGTGCAGAGCTCATACACACACAGGTGTTCCAAGAGCCATCTCACACTAACCTCCCTGGCAGCTCTGCATGGCGACACCAGGGTCCCGTGGATGGGGGAGCCGGGAAGGGGGTACAAAGCCCCCCAGCCCACCTGAGCCGCTGATGTGGGGATGCGTGGGGCTGGTCCTAGGTGGGAGGCTCCCCTGGGCGGCACTCGTGTGATGGGCAGACACTTGCCCCCTCTGCTCCAGCACACAGATACCACCCTGCCCTGGGCTCCCCGCTGTGGTCACTCCAGGCTCCTGCTCAGTGTTGAGGCCCCTCACCAATCCCCTGCCTTCTGGGAGGCCTGGGTCTCCACCCACTTGTGCAGTTATGGAGCGCCGATGGTGTATAGGCCCATGCCTCCAAGCTCAGGGAACAGCCCAGGTCACACAGGAGCCTGACTGGGCAAGCGGCAGGGCCCCAGCGCCCCGCAAGTGGCTGCTGGCTGTCAGGCCTTGGGGGAGGGGCAGGCAGAGACCCCTACCACCCGGATGCGCCTCCACAGCCTCCAGCTGGAGGGGGATGACTTCACCCCGGCAGAATCCAGAATCCAGCGGCACACGGTATTTACACAAATACTCCCGCCGTCCTGGAAGCGGAGCGGGGAAAGGCAGAAGGGCGGGCAGTCTTGTGGGGCTGCTCGGGGGGCCCCCCAGCCCCCCAGGCTCCAGGCAGCTGGCCCAGACCGCTGTCTGTCTCTGGGGCTGCTTTTCAGGCTGCAGACGCAGCCAATTAGGCCTCCCCGCCGTGTGCAAGCCCAGCTGCAGAGGCGCCCCAATAGGCAGAGTGCCAGGAGCCCATTCCCTGCTCCCCAGCCTTCCATGGCCAGCCCCCCTGACCCCAGCAAGACTCCCCCTCCCTCTGAGCTACCCCCCAGAGCAAGACAGACCCACCCCACCCAGAACAGAGATGGTCACACTCAGAGGTGCTGCTCCATTGGAAGCAGGCAATCTGGGATGGCTGCCTGCAGGAGGCAGCTGGGTTTTGCAGGCAGAGAGATTCAGAACAGTCCTGGCAGAATTCAGAGCCCTGGGAGGGGATGTGGGCCACAGGAGCGGAGGGGACATGTCCACTGGGGCCCGAGCATCAGAGCAGGGATGAAGTTCCAGCCGGCAGTGGGAGAAGGCTGGGTGGGCAGGAACTGTGAAGCCCAGCGAGGTTGGTGGTGTGGAAGGGGTGCCCAGGAGAGAGGCCCAATGGGGGCTGCCCCTGGGCCAAGCTGGCTGAGCCCTAGCTCCAGCACCCACAAGGAATGGAAGGAGTCAGGTGGGAGGAAGTTCCCACGGACGCCTCACCTCCAGCTCGGTCTTGGGGCCTGTCCCCATCTGTCTGAGGCTCCACTGCTCCCTCGTTGTCCGACATGTGGTGTGCATGCAGAGTGGTCAGCTGACACCCCACGCCATGGGGGCCGGGCGCCAGTCTGGGCCTCCTCTGTCTGAAGCCTGACCCCTGCACAAGGGTACAGGTCTCGTGTCTGCCCTAGGACCTCGGGCCTCAGTCTCCCCACCCAGGCATTGAGGAGGTTGAGTGGGACCCTCCTGCAAGTAGATGGACAGAAGGGTCTGTCCACTCTGGAGCCAACAGGACAGTCCCGAGACAGGGGTCTGGGCCCAACACAAAGGGTGGCCAACATCGCAGTCCCCACCACACCTACCCTAAGGGTCCAGGAGTCCCCGGGGCCCACAAGGGCCAGGACAGCTGTGGCCACAGGATGCAGATGAGATGGAAGGGAGCACGAAGAGGAGCAAGGGGGCCCGGCTGGTGCTTGCTGCCAAGCTGGGTCCTGTGGGGAGAGGCTGTGGGCACAATGGGCCATCTGGAGCCCAGCCAGACCTCTCCGCTCCCTGGGCCAAGACAGGGTGTGGGCACACAGAGCGGCCCAGGGCTGCCCCAGGTGAGCCAGGAGGGGCCCACCACACCCCACAGCTGTAGGAGGCTGAGGCTGGGGGCCAGGAGACCAGAGACGCATTGTGGGCTGAGGGCACACCTCCCACTCTGTCCATCTTCCACCTCCTCAAAGCCTCACAGTCTTCAGGCTCTCTATGAGAGAGGTGCAAATTCACAAAAATCTACCCTCAGAGAAATCTGCAGCCTGCACTTAGGTTAGCTGGGGGGAGGTGCGGGGGGCGCTCTGGTCTGAGGTCATGGCCCTGCTCCGGGGTCTGGTCTTGGGATCACGGCCTTGCCCAGGGTTTGGTCTGAGGGTCACAGACTCTTGGCTGGGGGTTCTGGTCTGAGGTCATGGCCCTGCCCTAGGGTCTGGTGTGGGGATCACAGCCTTGCCAGGGTTTGGTCGGAGGGTCACAGACCCTTGGCTGGGGGTTCTGGTCTGGGGTCATGGCCCTGCCCCAGGGTCTGGTGAGAGGTCACAGCCCTGCCCCAGGTTCTGGTGTGGGGATCACGGCCTTGCCAGGGTTTGGTCTGAGGGTCACAGATCTTTGGCTGGGAGTTCTGGTCTGAAGATCATGACTCTGCTCTGGGTCTCATCTGGGGGTCATGGCCCCGCCCTGGGTTTCTGGTCTGGGGACCACAGCCCTGCCTTGGGGCCTGGTCTGGGGGTCATGGCTCTGCCCTGGATCTGGTCTGGGGGTCATGACCCTGTCCTGGCCTCTGGTCGAAGGTCATGGCCCTGCTCTGGGATCTGGCCCCGAGTTCTGGCTGTGATCAGAGGGACTGGCTGGTAGAGATACTTCTCTGAGCCAGAAACCAAGCCCTTTCCAGGCTGTGACCTCGGTGTGGCCACCGGGCGGCTCCCACCCTCAGGGCCTGGAGAGGAGCAAGACTCAGCCAGCACACCAACAGGCAGGCTCTGCATTCCCAGCGCCCACTAGAGCATGTCCCCAATCCAGGCCAAGCCCCAGCTGTTCAAGAACCTTCCGCCCAAGGCTGGGAATGGCCCTCCTGAGGCCGTGGACCACAGCGGCTGCAAGGCTGGGCCCACAGCAGGAGATAGGGGGCTGCAGGGACAGTCCTGGCCAGTGCCCCCACACACACAGAGCCAGCCCCGGAAGCATCATTGCCAATAGATGTAGGCTCTCCCCACCATGCCTCATGTCCAGAGTGGGCTGGGCCCTCAGGACCCCGTGGCGAGGCACCCCTCCTGAGGGCCCAGGGACCCCACCTCCAGAAGGGCTGGCTTCCTCGGGGCCTGCCTGTCCCATCCAAGTCTACAGCACACAGGAACATGCATTGAGCACCACTGTGTACCCCAGCAAATCAGCCACCTCTCCACCCCTGCAGAGCAGGGACCCGGGAATCCAGCCCAGCCCCAGCAGTGGAGACATTCCCCAGCATGACGAGTCACATACTTGGCAGAAATCAGACGTGGGCGGCAGCAGGGGGGAGGACCGCACGGACCCAGACACCCCGTAATAAAACCTTTACAGCCCCCATGCCGTCCTCAAGTTCATATGTTCGTCATATGTGGCCCTGCTGAGCTATTCAGCGAGGAACCTGCCCCCGCCCCCCCCACAACACACACACCCGGGACAACGCAAACATCCCCGGCTGTCACCACTGACAGTGACACCACTGACAGTGACAGTGCCACCCAGGGCAGGATCTTGTCCCCTCCTGCCCACCTGCTGTGTGAGCTCTGGGGGGTTCTAGCCCTCTCCAAGTGGCCCCTAGACGAGCTCCACCAGCTCTCCAGGGGTTGGGGGAGCCAGTGCTGTAGGCTGAGTGCCTCAGAGCCCAAGGGTCCAAATGCAGCATCACAGCCACACAGAAAAACAGTCCTGGTGACACTGAGGCCCCCACCCCTGCTCCCCAGGACTGTCCCTCTCTTGCAAAAAGGCTTCAGGACCCTGTGTGGGGGTCCCTGAGTTCATGGGGCTGGGTGGGTCTCTCTGTCCCCCTCCCATGGTGGCCTGCACCATCCAGCCCTGGGTACCCCAAAGTGTATGGCCCTAAGTCCACCTTCCAGACCCTGCCCCAGCTGCCCAGAACACGCAGGTTTCCAGAACCACAATGATCCACTGGCCTAACCGCACCTCCAGCCCCGTCCTGTGTCCCTGTGTCCTTGTGTCCCCTTGTCCCATATGCTGGGTTCTTCCCAGCCCTGTGTCCATATGCCGCCATGTACTGTGTCCCTGTGTCCTATATCCCCATGTCCCATGTCCAGTGTCCCTGTGTCCTCATGTCCCATGTCCCATTCCCAGCCCTGTATCCCTGTGACTTGTATACCCAAGTCTTGTGTCCTATGTCCCATGTCCTGTGTCCTGGTTCCTCCCAGCCCCACGTCCCTCTGTCTTCATGTCCCATTCCCAGACCTATGCCCCTGTGTCTCTATGTCCCTATATCCCCATGTCCTATGTCCCCGTGTCCTGTGCCTCCATGATCTGTGTCCCCATGTCCTGTGTCCCTGTATCTTGTGTTCCATGTCCCCATGTCCCATTCCCAGCCCTGTGTCCCATGTCTTGTGTCCCCATGTCCTATATCCCTATGTCCTGTGTCCCCATGTCCCTATGTCCCCATATCCTGTGTCCATGTCCTGTGTCACTGTTTTCTCATGTCCTGTGTCCCTGTGTCCTGTGTCCCCATGTCCTGTGTTCATGTTCTGTGTCCCCATGCCCCACATCTTGTGTCCCATGTCCTGTGTCCCTGTGTCCTATGTCCCTGTGTCCCCGTGTCCTGTGTCCCGTGTCCCTCTCCACAATCTCAGCTCCCTCAAACATACTCACGTGCACACACCATCACACAGGCTTGCACACACTTACACACACATGCCCCCCCCACCAGCTTCCCCCTGTGTGCCCCAGATGTCCCAATGCCCAGTTTGCCCTTCCATCTACCTCCCTACAGACAGCCTTTGACCCACCTAGACCAGCTCCCATATCACCAGGCAGGCCCATCCCGTGGCCAGTCACCAATGCCTCAGGCTGGCTGGGAGAATGCCTACTCCCCTTATTCCTAACATGGAGGGCAGAGGGTGGCCCCCATGGCATGGCTGTGGGTCCCCCTAGCCTCATGTCCAGGCTCAGAGGAGACCTTCCTGGTCACCTCGAGCCATCCAATGCAGGGTGACAGGGACACTGTGAGCTGTCTTCTCAAAGTGGGGGCCTCCAGCAGCACCCTCATTGACCATCCCCCTATCTGCCCCAGCTCTGGGGTGGGGGGTTAGGAGAAACAAGCAGTGTGACTGTCCCCCCTGCCTCATCTGGCTCTCCCCTGGGTGTGGTGTGCAAGGGATGCCTCGAGGGAGACTTGCCTCAGAGAAGCACCATACTAGTGGGTGGGAAAGTGCTCCCCAAGGCCCACCTGTGGCTCCAGTGCTAGAAAAAAATCCCCTCCCCAAACACTGGTCCCTGCCAGCCACCTCCACTTGGCCACTGAAGCTGCCCCTGTTCAGACCCCACACCCACTGCCTGGAGCCCTTTTCTCCATGCCCACCAGCCCCCACCCCCCACCCCATCCCTTGCGGCTTCATGTCTGCCTGACGACCTCTCTGTGGACACCTTGCTGCCCTGCCCCCCTGTCAGGGCCTCTCTCCTGCTGTCTTGTCCCCAGCGCTGTGCTGGTGGTGGGGGCGCCCTCTCCCCATGTTCCTCCTGCCTCCCCGGGACCCTTCTGTACTGATCACAGACTGCATGGTTCTCCTTGCCCGTTTGTGTGTATTTAAGTCACCTGAGCAGTGCTGCATTCACATATCATTCTGTACCTGGACAAGCCTGGGTTGCTGTCGTCCCCTCATCAGGGTCTCTCAGAGCATCAGAGTGCATAAGGCGGGCCCCCTGAGGACCTCTGCGGGAGGTGGGGGGGGGGATGCACAGAGCAGGGAGGGGGCTGCAGGCCACAGGCAAGTCTGCGCCCCCGTTGGGAATGCCCAGTACTCAGGTGTGCATCCCGTCCACTCTCTGCACCCAGGCTGCAAGCCTGGGTTCCTGTCCACAGGGCTGATTCTGGGCAGATGCTGCAGGCGGTCTGTCCACCCACTGTGACCGTGGTGGCCAGCAGAAACCCTTCCCTGATATAACTGGGTTGGCGGTCTGTTTCCTCCACATGGCTTCTGCTCTCATGGAGGGGTCATGGTGGTGCACAAATATATCTTCCTCCCTTATGTGGACAGTTTTCATTCTACATGAGTGAATGGAGGACTCCTGAGGAAAAGGTCCTGGACTACACACCCTGTCCCCTCCTGCTCTCCCTCCCGGACATGCTATGTCCAGGCTGCTGACTTGCCTGGTCTCAGCCACCCACACCAACTTCACATTCAGAAAGACTTTTTAAACAGATGAAATGTATTTAAAATCAGTTGGGATCTATATGTTCAATAGAGCAAAACATTACCCCATATTCCTTCACTCAGAAGCAAGCCTGTGATTGGGAAGGGAGTTGAGCCCAGGCATGTTCGAGGCATCACACATCTAGGGATTAACATGTAGGCAGAACTATCTATCGTCTAATTATAGAGCTGCTTTAAATCAATAGAAGGGATTTATGGCAGGGAGGGAGGAAGGGAAAGAGGAAGGGGAAAAAGGGGAAAGGGACAGAGGAGGGGAGCGGGGAGGGGAGGAGGAGGGGGACATGGGAGGGAGGAGGAGAGGAGGAAAGGGAAGGGAGAGAAGGGAAGAGAGGGGGAGGGGAGAAGGGGGAAGAGGGAAGGAGAGGGAGAGGAGGAAAGAGAGGGGGAAAGAAGGGAGAAGGGAGGGGGAGCAGAGAAGGGGAGGGGGAGGAGGGGGAGGAGGGAAGGGGAGGGGGAGAAGGAAAGGGGAGGGGGAGAAGGGAAGGGGAGGAGAGAAGGGGAGGAGGAAGAAGGGAGGGGAGGAGGGGGAGGGGGAAGGGAGGGGGTTGGAGGGGAGGGAAGGGTGAGGAGGGAAGAAAGGAAGGAGAAGGGAAGGAGGGGGATGGGGGGAAGGGGAGGGGGAGAGGGGGAGGAGGAGGGCCAGGAGAAAGGGGAGGAGGAGGGGTGAAGCATAAGAGGGAGGGGAGTGGGAGGAGGAGGCTGGCAGGGAAGCCAAGGAAGGATTTACTTCCTGAACTTGGAACGGGGCTTCTAAGCAAACTTAGGTAAAAGCAAGCCTGAGACGTGGGGCGGTGGGGGTGGATCAGCCAGCAGGGATGTCAGGAGGAATCCCAGCTCCAGGCGTGGCCTCACTGGCTCTGGGTCTGACTCTGCACACCACACCTCCAGGGTTCAGCCTCAGTATGTTGGTAAATGGGCTCCAAGCTCTGGCCAGGCGGCCAGGCCAGCTGCCCCGTATGTCTCCACTCCAATCTTGTATTTGGTTTCACCTTTCCAGGGGCTGGATCTACTCACCAGGAGGCATGTGTGGTTTTGCAGGAGGACCCACCCATGCTGAATATCATCAGTCCTGGGGTCCTCCACTTTGCCTTGGTCCTGTTACCTCCCCCCTCCCCATGCCTGGGGGGCCCCTGCCCCTGCCCCCAAATTGCTCTGTGCAGCACTTCAAATAATGTACCCCAAAAGGCATGCAATGGAGGTGAACTGGGAATCTGCCTGCCCCAAACGCTTCTCTTCTGGTGTGTTATGTAAGCCTGACTAAGCGTGGACTCCCAGGTCAGATAGGACTGTCCTTGAAGCCTGGGACCCCCTCGCTGCTGACAGTGTGCAATGTCTGTCCAATCCTTGGGGCTCTACACGCCCACTGGTCAGGAATGATCTGGGTGACAGATAACAGAACTCAACCACCAGGAATTGAAACAGACACATGTTCATTTGCTTTAAATCACACGCACACGGAAGGAACGGAAGACGCAGTGTGGGGGTAGTTCCAGAGCCCTACAGGGTCCCTGGGGACCCCAGCCTTTTCCACTTCGGCTCTGTCACCCCTCACGTGTGGCTTCTGCCCTCTTGCTCCCTGATGGCTGTTGCCGCAAGTTGTTCATCAACACTTCTGTTCCAGGCAGGAGCAGATGGAGGGCAGAGGTGCCGAGCACATGGCCTCCTCCTGGCAAGCTCTGGCTCTTTATCAGAGAAGGGTATTTATCGCCATACCCCTGGGGCCAGGTGACCACCAGGGCAGGGATGTGGCCGCGCTGAAGCTGGCCCAAATCTCCCACCCTACATTTCTGGGCTGCAGCTTTCCAATTTTTGTCAAAAAGGAGTTCTTACTTCACTAGCCATGGTTTCATCTCTGATAGCTCACTGTTGTTTTTAATCAATTCCTTTCCATAGATCCTATGCTTGCTTTGTGTAATTCCTTTACACACCTTTCTAATGACACTAGTGAGTTCATTTAAAACTCCCTCTGGAGCACTGCATTCTTTCTACTTCTTCCAGTGTCACCTTTCAGCACACCTTCTGAGACGGATTCTGCGGGCACAGTCACTGCCGTCTAAACCCCCTGAGATCCAGAAAGCAGGGAACCCTGTTCAGACTGATCACAGGACAGCAGAACAAGCTTGGAGGGATCCTCCCAGACAGATTCAGAGAAGCCAGTGGAAGCCTCAAGGAATAGCAGCGGCACTGCCTTGTATTACTGCAGATTTACAAAGAACCCACACGGCCTTGCCAGTAGCGAAAAGGACACAAGAAGTTGGGGAGGGAATTGTCTTCACAGGACATGGCAGGTAATAAATGCGGCGGGTTACAGAATCAGGAGATCTACCTCACGCATCCATGGGTGCTGGGACCACGGGCTGAGGGGCGGATCACCAGTCACCAGGAGATGACGTGCCTACATAGCACGGAGTAAAGGCATTTAGTGTCTGCACCTGGGGCCAACAGGTGCATCCTTGACCCTGTCCCAGGTCAAAAAATGAAACCCAAAAATAGCTCCTTGGCAATGTTGAATCGTCACGTGGGTGAGCGCCTGTGCTATGGGAAGACCTGCTAGGTCCTGTGCAGGTGACTCATGGGATGTCCCTACCATAGTCTCAAGGGCAAAGATACATGCCTGTGTTCTCAGAGAGAGAAGATAAAACAAATATGACCAAGTTCCCACCAGGCGGAGCTGGTTGACCATGCAGGGCATGGGGGTGGGGTGCCCCTCTCCTCCTCCTCCTCCCCCTCCCTCCCCCTCTTCCCTGCCCCCTCCTCCTTCCTCTGCCCAACCCTCCCTCTTCTCTTTCCCTCCTCCTCCTTCCCTCTCCTCTCCCCTCCCCTTCTTTCCCTCCCCTTCCTTCCCCCTTCTCTACACTCCCCTCCCCTCCCCTTCTTTCCCTCCCCCTTTCTCCCTCCTCTGCTCTCTCCTCCCCCCCTCTTCCCCTCCCCTCTTCCCCTCCCCTCTTCCCCTCCCCTCTTCCCCTCCACATCCTTCTCCTTCCTCT
>NW_026057577.1:4970427-5001602 GCF_023721935.1 Panthera uncia | reverse complement strand
TCCCCTCTTCCCCTCCCTCTCCCTCCTCTACCCTCCCCTGCCCCTCTCTTTCCCTTCCCCTCCTCCCTCCTCTTCCCTTCCCTGACCCCTCTCTTTCATTCCCCACCTCCGTTTTGCCCTCTCTTCCCCTCTCCTTCCTCTTCCCCTCCCCCCCTTCCTTTCCCTCCCTCTCCTCCTATCCCCTCCTGCCCTCCTCCTCCCCCTCCCCTCTCTGCCCAGCTAATAACCACAGCAGGAGCCTCTGGGCTCTGCACACCACCACCACCCCCAAGTCCCAGCCGTTTCCATGGACAAGGGCCCAACACAAACATGGGATGCTGCAGCTCCCCTGCCAGCCCAGGACCCCCCACAGCACAGAGTTGGTGGGCAGATGAGGTCATTGCCACGGGGGCCCTGCAGGCCTGTTGTGGGGGGGGGTGTGGGGGGGAACTATTTGTTTGGTCTTGTTTCCATGGCAACTTGCTAGACCCCTCCTCCACTCTGTCCAAGGGGCAATGCTGGTCCAGGACATGAAGGTGACCCTGAACCCACAGCTCCACCTCACACTTGGCCTCTGGGCCTGGCCCAATGCAGAATCCCAGGCTGTCATGAAGCAGCCATGACCATCCGCCTCACCAGCCTCACCTCCAAGGTATGCGTAGGGAAACCAAGGCCCAGGTGCCAGGCAGAGCCAAGATCGTGCAGAACCAGAACACCTGTGCCCAGGCTGAGGTCTCCTTCTGCCTAGGAGCTCAGGCAGCAGAGGTCCCCAGGCACACTGTCCCATCCCTGCTCTGCCCAGTGTCTGTCCTGCCTGGGTGTCACCCCATGACCTGTGTGCTGTACAGTGGGCTGATGGGGTCCTATCCCAGGAGAGAAACCCCTGGGCAGTGAGTGGGGAGGGTCTCAGAGGACAGGGCTGCTTCCAGATGGAGCACAGCAGCCAGGCAGGGGGAGGGGCAGGGGCAGCCCAGGTGGGGTGGAGGCAGCAGATGGAGGAGGCCGAGCCGCAGGACGTCCAGGGCACTAGCACACCAGCCCATCATGCTGCAGGCCGTCTCAGGAGGGTGGAGTTCACTCAGGCCATGGACTCAGGGATCCCCCCCAGAACAGGGCCCTGCTGGGGCTGTGTGCCCCCTGGGATAGGGCCAGGGTGACCACTGCCTGCTCACCACCTCCAAGCTTCCAGTCCCTCTGTGCGCTGGGCTCTCAGTCCTCCTGGTGCCTTCCTTCTCCCATTCCTCAGTGACTGCTCCCTGAGCACCTGCTTTGTGCAGCCTGGCCCGGCCCCACTGGCAGCAAGCATTGCCTCCCATGGTCCCAGTGGTCCTGGGGCCCCCTCCCCAGGTCCCACAGTGAGGTGACCTGCGGCCCTGCTGTGGCCTGTCCAGGTACTAGCTTGCCTTTCCACCCTTCCTCTCCTCCCCTCTCCCTCCTCCCTCTCCTCCTCCTTCCTCTCTCCCCTTCCTCCTCTTCCTCCTCCTCCCCCTCCTGCTCCTCCCTCCTCCTCTGCCTCCTCCCTCCTTCCCCTCCCTCTGCTTCTTGTCTTCCTCACTCTTCCTTCTCCTCCATCCACTTTTCCACCTCATCCTGTCTCTGAAGTCAGCATGGAAAGCAGGCAGGATCCAGCTGGATACCTTTCCCGTCTGAGACATTACCTAACCGTGCCTTCTTACCTAATCCCGCAGCCATCTCCTGCCTCCCGCGCCTACCCCCGCCCCATAGGGCCAGGCTGGGCTGCCGCCCGACTTGCCTGTGGCCACCTGTGTGTTCTGAGCTGTCTCCCCACCTGTGAATAGCACCAGGGCCAGTGGGCTGGGAGTGGCTTTGAGCAGCCTCCCAGCCGGAGCCCTGAGTCCTGTGGGGTTCCTCTGCTTTGCCCTCCTCACCCCAGGTGGCCCTGCCAGCAAGCCACAGGGATGCCCTGAACTCTGGAAGTTCCCAGGCTTCCTGCCTGCCCCAGGAGGGCAGGAAGTACCTTGCAGCCCCTGCGGTGTCTCTACCCACCTGGCTGCCACAGTCACACTGGGCAGGCCCTCTATCTCAGGCTCTAGGCAGGACCAGCAGGAGGTCATCAGCTGGAGGAGGCTAGAGATGGGGCGGGAAAGGCCCCAGTGGCCACTCAGCAGGCAAGGCGGGTGGCTGAAAAGGAGGAGAGTGACAGCCCAGCACTTCGTCTTCACGGTGCTCACACATGCCCACACACACACAACCCAGATACACACATACACACGTGTGGACACACACATGTGAACAGACACACAGGCACACATACACACCCATGCACAGACAGATGCATGGACACAGCCCATCCACACACACACACGTACACATGCAGACACAGGCCAGATGCACAGAGCATATCCACCGTACACAGAGCCCAGGACAGAGGGGAGACCCAGGTGTCCAGAGAGGGCTCCTGGCAGGTGGCTGTGCACCCCAGGCGAGAGGAGGGTAAGTCCTGGTGCAAGGCAGTGCACAGTGGCCTGTGAAGCCCATCCTGCCCCACGAGCCCTGTCCTCCCTCCTGCTCCCTGGCCTGGGCCACTTGCAGCCCCTGCCCGCCCAGGCCTGAGCCCCTGCCCGTACCTCAGTATCAGTGTTTGGGCAGGAGGCCCTAGTTTCCACCCTGTGCAGTGAGGAGGAACCGCTCCCATGGGCCCCCCAGGTTCCCTCCACCCTGTACCCTCCCCATCCCTCACCACAGAACCCAGTGGCCAGCTGAGGGGCCCCATCTTCAGCCTGGAGGAAGGTCTGGCACCAGGAGCTGCCCCTTACCTTCTTAGTGGCAGTGTCCATGGGACAGAGAGGAGGTGCCACAACCCTCTGCTCCAGCACCAGGCTTAGGCAGATAATCCCACATTGCTCTGTGCCAACCCCTCTCCTGGAGGGTCTGGGGTCACAGATAAAAACTGAGGCTGCAGGGAGGCAACCTCCAGGAAAGGGGCCACAGGGTCCTACAAGGCATGTCACAGCTACGGGGTCACACAGGTTGGCCCCAGGGGTCCTGCAAGGCATGTCACAGCTACGGAGTCACACAGGTAGGCTCAAGAGAAGACAGGCCAGCAGAGGGGCAGGGGCCTGGGGACCACTTTGAGGGAGGATGTGCTATGCCTGGAAGTCCCCAGACCCAGCAGGTGGACATGCAGATAGAGGGGCCCATGTGAGAGACCCAGCAGCTGGGGCTCTCAGACACACTGGGTCACTACCCCACAGAGCAGGGAAAGGATGGCAGGGGCAGGGGCATGGAGGGGTGGGCCTGTCCCCCGGCAGCTCAAGGGCTCTCCTCACTGCCCCCCAAAGGTCGTGGGTCTTGGGTGAGGAGGGAAGAGTCACCCCAGAAGGAGAAGGGGTATGCTCTGCCCTGCCCAGCCCAGCCCCACATGACGGACAGCTCACTCCTTCCCCCATCAGGGTCCCCGGTTTCTCAGGTGCCCCCCACCCACCCAACCCAGTTCACATCCACCTTAACCTCAGGCTATGACCTTATTTGGAGGTGGGGTCTTTGCAGCCTTGATTAGCAATCCCAAGACGAGAGCATCCTGCGTAGTCTGGTGGGTCTCACGTCCCACGTCCCATGACAGGTGTCCGAAAGGGAAAGAAGGGAAAGAGACAGAAGTGGAGATTGGGGTGCAGTGCCCAGAAGCCCAGGACTGCCTGGGGCACCAGCACCTGGGAGAGGCAAGAAGGACCCTCCCCAGAGTCTCTGAGGCCCACAGCTTGATCTTCTGGCTTCTAGATCTGGGAGACCCCCGTGTGGTCGTTTGCTCCAGTGGGAAGTGGGATGGGACCTTGACCAGCCCACTGCTGCAGACTAGGGTCTCCAGGCTCACACGGCCCCCCACCACCACTGAGAGCCAGGCTAGAGGGCATGCTGGGAGCGGAGGCTGAGCTGGAAGGAGCAGGACACAAGCCCGTCAGCAGATCCCTGGGACCTCAGATGGGGCCCCTGCACAGTGTGGCTGGAGCCTCACCACCATGAACAGGGAGACAGCGCCCTCCCCTCTGGAGCCAGCTGGGCCGTGCTGAGCCTTCCAGGCCTTCCTGCTCCCTAAAGCCTGTACCTCCTTGGGCCCCCCTCAGGTCCTCCTCCCCAAGGCCCCCCTCCACGCCACAGGCCCTCCTCCCCCTGGGGCCGACGCCCATGCCTTCCTCCTCCAGGCCCTCCTCCCCCAGGCCCCCCTGCTCCCCCAGGCCCTCCTCCCTCAAGTTTTCCTCCTCCTCCAGGCCCTCCACCTCCCCCAAGCCCTCCTCCCCCTCAGGCTCACCCCCAGGCCCCTATCCTCTCCCAAACCCTCCTCCCCCAGGCCCTCCTCCCCTCACCCTCCTCCCTCAGGCCCTCCTCCTCCCTCAGGCCCTCCTCCTGCCTTAGGTCCTCCTTCTCCCTCAGGCCCTCCTCCTCCCTCAGACTCTCCTCCTCCTTCCGGCCCTCCTCTTCCCTAAGGCCCTCCTCCCCCTCAGGCCCTTCTCCTCCCTCAGGCCCTCCTCCCCCCTCAGCCCCCCCTCCTCCCTCAGGTCTTCCTCCTCCTTCAGGCCCTCCTCCTCCCTCAGGTCCTCCTGCCTCAGGCCCTCCTCCTCCCTCCGGCCCTCCAGAACCCCTCTGAAGGCAGCAGACTCAGATGGGGCTATAATTTAAAATACATTTATTTAGTGTCCATTTCGTTTCTGTTCTGTTACACAAAGCCGTTAAATAAATACATTCTCCAAGTCACTCGAGTACACACCTACTCGCTATACAGATGAGGTAGAGAAATCGATAGGCTCGCACGAGGGTTCTCGTGTGTGAATGCCCCTCTCCCCCTAGCCTACCCGGACCTCCCAAACCGAGCCAGGAGTCCACATGTGTGTGGCTGGCAGGGAGCAGGTGGCCGGGACCCGCCTGGCCCTCAGCATGGCTGAGCCCTGTGGCCCGCCCCCTGCCCCGTCCCAGAGAGGCTGACCCCTGGGCACAGTTTCTTCTAGAGGCTCTCCTGCACGAAGAGCAGCACACTGACCAGAGGATCAGTCAGGAGGAGTTTGCTTAGCAAGATATTCTGATATATGTTTATATATAAACAGACCAGCCAGCAGACGTTTTCAGTCTGCCTTGTTTAAAAAAATACTTCCCTTTATATTATGACATAGAGCTAAATGTGGTATCTGGTTAACAAAATATCCTTCCTCCGACTTGCTGCCTTTCCAGACCCAGAAGTGACTGAGCTCCAGTCTTGTCACGGGGGTGTGGCTGCACCCACTCTGGGCCCCTGGCCCCCACCCTCTCAGCATGCAGGCATTCACGGGATGTTCTCTGAACCACAGAATAGACTTCACTATTTACACTATAGAACAGGGACCAAGAGACCCACATCAACATAAATAGGTTTTCTTTTAAAAACACAGTCCCCAGGGTTCCTGGAGCCCACGGAACTCCAAGGAACCCCCTCACTCAGTAGTTCCTGTGTCTGCACCGCCACCCAGCTCTGTACCCACCCAGAGCACAGCCACAGAGCCTGAGCAGGGCAGGCCCAGAGCCAAAGGATCTAGGAGCCAAGGCTGCCATTCACACCAAAGTGGGAAGGACAGCCTCATGCTGAGGGAGGGCACTGAGCGGAGGCCACGCCCCAGCTGACCACTGACCATCAACACAGCCAGAACAGGCACACACACCACAGATACATGTGGCTACACATTCACCCACATGCATGCATGCATGCATGCACATCACACATGCACATCACATATATAGCATGCATGCGTAGCTACATGCACATGCTCACACACACACACACACACACAGCACAGATGCATGTGTCATACAAGCCCCCTGTGCTCACATGCACACTTCTGCAGACACATACATATGCTGACACAGTCTCATGCATGCACACACTTCAGACTTGCTCACGCACGTGCTCACGCATAAACCTGCAAGCGTGTTCACGCATGCATGCACATAAATGCACACATACTTCACACACACGTGTGCTTGTGCACACGTATACACACAAAACCAAACACACTTATGCAAGCACACTACACATACGTACAGTCTTGCACATATGCACGCATGTGCACACACACTCAAACCAAGCCAGGTCAGTGTAGCCCATCCATTTTCCTTCCCTGCAAAGACAACAGAGTGGCCAGAGAGAACAGCCCGCCTTTTGCCAAATCCTAGTCCCAGATTCTCTCCATCCACATGCGTCCTCACGTCTGCCTCCTCCCGCAGTAACACAAAGCAAGCTAGGAAATGAACCCTTCAAGGGGCTGGCCCCTCCCCTCTGCTGTGCCCACCCCTGGGGGGAGGGCAGGCCACTGGCTGCCACCCCAGGCCTTAAAACCTACACCAAAGTGGCTGGGGTGCGTGCCAAAGTCTCCCAGAGTGGGGTCCACCCACTTCCCAGGACAGTCTCACTGGGGGCAGCTGGGTATAGGGGCCTGGCTTCCAGAAGCCCTGAGGGCAGTGTCCACACACAACCTGCTTTATTACTTTAAAAACAACAACAGCAACATCCCTCTTGATTTAGTGGTTTCAAACGACAAAGCAGATCAGGCAAAGAGGTTAGGAGGGGGCGTAGAGGGGAGGGACGAAGGGGACCCTCCAGACTGGGCACCACCAAGAGGAGGGGGAGCCACAAGCCTGAGGCAAGGCAGGGATGGAAATAATAATTATTATATATTAGTTAAATAAAAATAATTTAACAGTCACCAACATCACTCCCAAGAGAAGTGCTCCATGTCAGAGGGGACAGCAGTGACCCCCGCGGCTAGGTGGCCGGGCTGTCTCTCTCCTAGTGGTTTGACTCTCTAAGCCAGTGCTGGAGCAGGACAGCCCACAGGCGGCCACACAGAGACCCTGTATGGCCGCGAAGGTGCACCCGGTGCTCCTCAGAGGGAGCCCAGAGCAGGGAAGGGTGCCGCTCGCAGGAACTGGCCTCTCAGGGACGGACACAGCTTGGAAAGCATGGTGCCACGCTCTCAGGTCATGGGGGTGGGGGTGGGGCACGGACAGAGGGGATGCAGGGGCCAGACCAGGGCCACCTCCCGCCTCTGGGTCTTTGAGAGTACGGACAAAGAGGCAGGGACAGCAAACCCAGCCAATCCCCGGGCTCTCATCACCATGTGCCAAGTGTGCTGGGGGCCCCATCCCAGGGACTCAACCCTTGCAGTGTAGACCCCTCACACTGGGTGCACGGCCTCTTCCCCCTGCAGCAGCCTGGCCGGCCCCGGGGCTCAGCCTTTGCAGGTGTAGACCTCCTCACGTTGGGTGCACTGCCTGCACTCCACGTAGCAGCACCAGCGCACCTGGCACTGGCAGGGCCGTGTCACCACCCGGCTCTGGGTGTTGTGGCCACGCCCACAGCAGATGCTCTCGCAGTTCTTCTCCCGGTGGCACCTTCGGCCGGCGGTGCCCGGGGAGAAGCGGCTGGCCAAGCAGAAACTGGGCGAGTCGTCCAGGTGCACAAGCTCTGGCGTGCGGGGCAGCGGGTCGCTGCCTCCTGTCCCTGCAGCCCGGCCCCGAGGCGGCGAGATGGCACCGGCCTCCCCGGTGGCCTCGTTGGTGGTGCTGCCCACCTTGAGTGCTGTCTCGTACTTGTGTTTCAGGCGCTTGCCCACCTCGTGGAAGGGTGCCAGCTGCCGCCAGCACGTCCGCACAGTACAGGAGCCTGACACGCCGTGGCACTTGCATGTGGTCTCCACCCCGGCCTTGATTACCTGGTAGGGGAGGGGGCTGAGCATGAGGGCCACACTGAGAGGCTGGGCACAGCCCCTGCAGATGACCCCCAGAGGGGCTCGACCACACAGCTCCCCCGGATCCAAGCCCAGCCTGGGGGACCACCACTACCCATCACCCAGGCTTCCTGGCTCTTGCACCTGTCCCTCCACCTCCAAGCCACAGATGTCCCCAGACAGAAGCCCTACATCCAGTACCATGGCCTCCAGAGTGGCCACTGCAGCACCTGTGGCCCCGTGGAGACATTCCCTCCTTGCATCCAGGGCTCCCCTCTGAAGGGACTGAGCAAGCCTCCCCTCTAGCCCTGCTGTCAATGCCCCAACAGGACCCCCCAGTCTGGGCTCAGCAGCCTACTAGCCTACTTCCTGGAGAAGTGAGGAGAAACGAGTTAGCTGGCCCAGTTGGCAGAACTGGCCCCCGGATCTTCCAGGTCAGCCCCAGAGGGGAGGGACGGTACC
The DNA here is from genome assembly GCF_023721935.1 of Panthera uncia. NCBI lineage: Eukaryota > Metazoa > Chordata > Mammalia > Carnivora > Felidae > Panthera > Panthera uncia. Next base: position 4,993,452 of record NW_026057577.1, on the reverse strand, counting down.
CCCACTTCCACACACACGCACAGAGCTGCCCTAAGGGGCCTCCTGCCTGACCACCCACACTGGGGTCCCTGGCAGCAGAGAGCGGAGGAGGCCCTCTCTAGTGGGCCCCATCCCAGGATAGGCCTGAACTCCCATGCTGCCCTCAGGGAGGGCTGGCTGGCTTGAGGGGGATTACGAAATGTGGCTGCCCTCTGGCCCGGCAATAGAAGAGTCACATTTAATGACACTCTGCTGAGAAACCTGGACAAATTTAATTAAAACGCTGCTTACCCAGGCCCGGCAGAGCTAATGGAGCACTTTCCATATTCTGACTTTTCATTAATAGCTTACAAAGGAGAGAATGCAAAAGAAAAGAAATAGCCTTGCCTTGGGGATTTAATCTGCCCGCACCCCTCTGCAGAGGGCAGAAGGAGGGACAAGGGCTCCGAATAAAAAGGGGGAAATTGATTCTTTAATAAGTGCAAGACTCAGAAGTCTGGTTTCTCAATAAAGAGGGGCTCAGATCAGGGCTGGCTCTAATTACCTGGCCCCCTCCCAGGCTGGGGCTCCACATCCTGGGGGCTGCCTGGTGAGCACGCAGAGCCCCTGACCATCCCCAGGCCGAGCAGAGCCTCGGGGGGCCCTTGGTGGTCCGCATTGTGTGAGGACTAAGGGGACGGGGTGCTCTGTCTTCAGTGAAGCTGACAGCACTCATGCCTCCTCCACTGGTGTGGGCCCAGGAGCTAAGGGGCTACAGGGAGGGTGAAGGATGGCCGGGAGCCAGGTACCCCCAGGTCCAGCCAGCCTGCAGCCAGCAGCCCCCAGAAGGGCCTAGCTAAAGACCTTACAAGTCTGTCCCCCGCCCCCTCCACAACAACCAGTATCTCCGTAAGAAAACGACACTCAAAGGTAAGGAGACTCCAGGGCCCCGGCTGGCACCACATGCCGGGAACACAGACCCGGAGGCGGCAATACTGCACCTCCTCCTAGCCCCCAGCCCTGTCCCCCACTTTTGCGGGTCCTGAGCACTAGCGGCTGCTCCCATGCCCCGCCCCCATGCTCCACCCCACCCATATGCTCCACCCCTTGCCCCCACCAAGTCTGTGCCTGGTCCCATGCCCTGCCCATACCTATGCTCCACCCCATACCCCCTCGTCCCGCCCTGTACCCCGCCCATGCCCACACCCTACCCCGAGTCCAGGCCCCTGGCCCCGCCCAGGACTGTGCCTGGCCCCATGCCCCACCCTCACCCCGCCCCATGTCCATGCCCCCCCTCGCCCCGCCCATGCTTATGTCTGATTCCCATGCCCCGCCCACACCTATGCCACTCCCCACATCCATGCCACGCCCTGCACCCCGCCCATGCCCACTCCCCACCCCGAGTCCTCGCCCCTGGCCCCATGCCCTGCCCCGCGCCCCGCCCCGCTTGCCTTCACACCCACGAGGTTGTTGTGGAAGTCCACGCGGGCTCGCAGGTCCTTGCTTGAGCGGCGGCCCAGGAACTCCTTGACAAACTTGCTGCTGTACTTGAGGTTGTCCCCACAGCCGCCCCACTGCCAGGCCTCCCGGTTCTCCAGGTCGGGGGCCTCATCACACGTGCAGCGCTCCATGCGGCCTGCGCTGCACGCCTTGGCCAGCGCATGCGTCAGGCCGGCCGAGGAGATGGCGTAGAGGAAGGCGGTCTCCTTGAAGCCTGTGAGGGCGCAGGGAGGGCGGATGGGTGAGCAGGCAGGAGCAACCCCCACCTCACTCAGGTGCTGCTGGAGCCCCGAATGCTGACAGCATGCGGGGTCTGCAGTCAGGATCCTTGCGGGTGCGCACCGCGGGTGGGGGGCATCCCTGCCTGGACCGCCATGTGCCCCCGGGGGTACGAGGCGCTCCTATGTGCTCCAGGCACATGATGTGTCGGGGTAGAGAGAATTCCAAGTGCATGGAGATTTAGGCTCTGCCCAGGGATCAGAGACTGCGTCTCCGACCCACCAGATTCTCTCCGGGACTTGGCGAGCCCTGCCCTGCCCCTCAGGTCCTCAGTTTTTAAACAAGGCTGTTGAAAGTCTCAGATCAGAGCGCAAGGAGAGAGGAGAAGGCAGGCTCCCTGTTCGGAGCACCAGCTGGACCTCTGCCCCTCATGCCCAGCCGCTGGGCCTTGGTCACCACCATGTGGCAACAGCCATCAGAGCTGCCTTGCACCCTGTCAAAGCTGCCCAAATGCGCCCGGTGCTGCCAGCTACTGTTCCCCAGGAGGGGCGGGGCAGGAGGGAGGGGCCTGGCTGTTAGGGCAGTGTGGGGAGGAAGGTGGAGCTACAGGCGGGTGCGGTAGTGGGGGACAAGGGACCAGTCAGCATGTAGGGGTGGATGGAGCGGAGGACGAGCCACACAGAGCAACCCCCCATCTCCGCACCCTACCCCCAGGTGCCCTGGGACCCAGCGAAGGGACGATGTCCTAGGGGTGCAGACCTGCTCAGAAGGTCCTACCTCTAATGCACTCACCTCGCTTGAGCAAGCTGGCCCGGTAGCGGCCCTCCAAGGTACAGTTCCAGCGCTCGAACCGGAACTGGTACTGGCATTCAAGTGCGCTCATGCTCACCGCCTCCACCAGTGTCTCGGCCACCCCCGGGTCTCTGCGGCACATGCGCCTTTGCTTGCGTTCCAGCTTCAGCCGGTCGCAGGCCTTGTAGTGTGCCTGGGCGACGGCCTCCGGCTCCAGGGTCAGCGGGAGAATGGTCAGGGGCTCACTGCCCGTTAGCCTGGGTACAGAGATGCCAGGGTGAGGGCCACGCCCGAGGTGAGAGACAGACAGACACACACACACACACACACGCACACGCACACGCACCTTCAGGCCAGCCCAGCACAAGGGTGGGCCAAGGGCACAGATGGACAGGGCAGGGAGGGGTACAGGAACCCAGGCCACAAGGGGACCACATCCAACACTCTGCCCCACCCACTCCTGTGTCTGCTTACCCAGCTGGAGCATGTACTGCTGCTCCAGTACCCCCACCCACTGCCGCCCAAAGCTGCAGTGAGTCAACCCCACAATGGCCCTGTGGCCTCTGGGAGAGGGTCCTGGCTCATTCCCTGCTCTCCTGCAGCATGTACAGATGGCCCTGCAGGTCCCAGTAGGGTCTCCAGGAACTCCTGGGCCACTGAGGAGCTCCCGGTCGAACCCAGGGGAGGCCCAGAGCCGGCTCCTGGTTCCCCTGCAGCTCTGACCCTCTGATCTGAGCCAAGGCCCTGACCTTCAGAGTCAGTCACCTGTTCTCAGGTCCCCCCAACCCCCATTTCAGCTGTTCCACCCAGGGTCCGACTGGTCCTGACCTCCTGCCTGTTCTGTGCTCAGACACATCTCAATGTCCCCACACAGGTGATGCCACATCCGGGCTCTAGGCACACCCAGACCCTCAGCCCTCAGGAAGGAGAGGTGCCCAACTAGACACGGGTGGGGCTCCGGTCCTCTGACATGAGCATCACAAGAAGCAAGCCTCTGCACCCCAGTGACCCACAGGAGCCAGGGGCTCCAGTATTCTCAGACACTTACACCCCACATCATGTCCCATCCCTCTTACTGCTGCCCTTCAAAAGCCCCCTCAAGGGCATGGTGGCCACTGGGCTGGCTCCTGGCAGCTTTCTGCAGGGTAAGGTGCTCAGGCAGGTGCTCCTAGAAGCTGGATGGACCCAGCAATGACACAGCAGGTCAGGCTCCTCTGGGGACAACCTAGGGTAATGACTTCCAAGGCCCCTCCCTTCCCCTGCCCTGCACACACCGCAGCATGGCCTCTCCTTGGCCCTGCCTGGGCTTGGGGGGCCAGAGCGTGCTGGGGGGATAGGCATGTACCCTGCCAAGGGCAGAGCCTGTACAGGGCAGAGTTGATCCTTGCCCTAAGAACCCCAGACCCACGTTCCTGACGGAGCAGCACCAGCCTTGCCCTTCCTGGTCAGCTCCCCAAGGGCAGGAGGCCAAGGTGCTGAGACTTAGGAACCAGGCCCAAAGGAGGCCCAGGCAGGAGCCCAGCAAGCCTGCAGGGATGCCAAAGCAGAGGGCATGGGGCACGGAGGGGAGTAGGCAGGCAGGTGGGAGAAACGAATCCCTGCAAAAGACCCTGGAGGGTAAAGCCATGAAGGACACAGAGCGGGAAGAACCATCCTCTTCACACTCAGGTGCAGTGGGCGCAAGGGGCTGGCCAGCACCCTGGGAGGACACCCCAGGGTGTTCTGGGCTAGCATGCCACCAATGGGCTGCTGGGGCTGAGCCCTGAGCTGCAGGAGAGCCAGGCTACAAGTGTCCCAGAAGCCCAGGGTGTCAGTGAGCAGAGCCCAAGGCGTGTTCCCACCAGATTGAGTCCATACACATGTTGCACAGCACATGCCTGGGGACACTGAGCCAGGAGGACCAACTGGTGTGCTGTGACCAGTGAGAGTATGGGCTGGAGGAACCACAAAGGTCCGCAAGGCACAGACAGGCTCCATGCGGGCAGCAAGGCCTCTGGGGAGAAGGCACCTGTGAGCTTCAGCGACCTGCACCCCCAGTTCCCATCCCGGGGTCAGGGCATCCTGCCTCAGAGCATGGGGACATGGCAGGGGTCACTTCGTGCACTTCTAGGTCTCATGCCTGAGCTCAAGCGGCCCTGAGCACAAGGACAGCTGAGCTGGGCCAGGGCAGGCAGGGGCCTGGGGACCCCACACTGCAGAGTGGAAGAGCCACACTCCCCACACAAAGGCAGCTCACACGACGGAGACGTGTCCCCAGACAGGAATGTCAACAGCTGTGCCCACAACGGCGTGCCGCCACACACCGGAAGGGCTGCAGCCTACAACCTGCACAGCCCCCAGACTGGATTCTCCGAGATTAACCCAGCTCTAGGCTGGTGCCAAAATATGCCTGTGTCCAACAGGACCAACCACAGCAAGGCTGGCCCAGGGGTACCTGGGGCTGTGCTGGTGACAGCAGCTGTGGGTGTGGGGAGGGGGAGGGATGGCAGGCGAGCCCACCTCCCAGCCTGCCTTGGGGCATCAGGGCCAGCCTGCATCCTCACCGCACGTGGGGGCTGAGGATGGGGTCCCCACACACACCCAGGGCAAGCCTGCGTCCTCACTGCATGTGTGGGGCTGAGGGCAGGGGTCCCCACACACACCTGGGGCAAGCCTACATGCATCCTCAATGCATGTGGGGACTGAGTGTGGGGGTCCCCACAAACACCTGGGGCCCGCCTAAGTCCTCACTGCATGTGGGGGCTGAGGATAGGGTCCCCACACACACCCGGGGCCAGCCTGCGTCTTCACTGCACATGGGGCTGAGGGCGGGGGTACACACACACACCCAGGGCCAGTCTGTGTCCTCACTGCACGTGGGAGCTGAGGGCAGGGGTCCCCACATACACATCCGGGGCCAGGCTGCGTCCTCACTGCACATGGGGGGGTTGAGGGAGGGGGTCCCCACACGTACCCAGGGCCAGTCTGTGTCCTCACTGAGGCTGGCCTCTGCCTCAGGCCTCCTTAACTATTGGGGTGCACTCTGCTTGAGACCAGCCTGGGGCTGCAGTGGCAGGGGACAGACCCTCACAGAGGTGCCAGCAGGCAGACAGTACATGGGGTGCAGAGAACGGGGTGGGCATCAGTGAGCATGGACACCCAGGACAGAAACCCAAACACGGAGAGGAACCCTCAGAAGTGCCAGACAAAAGGCAAGAGGGTCATAAAACACTCCTGGAACACGGAAGGCTCTTTTCTATGTGACCCAGAATCCAGAGGCCTAGAAAAACGGTTAAGTGTGAGAGGGTCTACCGTGCACAGCAGCAGAGTCCCGCATCAGGGGAGATCCTGCGAGCTGGATCCCAGACCAAGAGCCAACTGCCTTTCTGTATGGAGGTGTGGGTGTGGACAGACCCCTTTCCTGCAGATCAGCAACCAAAGGAACCAGCTGCACATGGCCATGGGATGTGGCCACACAGTTCCAGGGTGGAGCGCATCTGTGAGAACTTGTACGTGGCTCCGCCCCACTCAGAAACACAGAGTAAAACCGCCCTGGTGTTATTTTCCAGTCATCAAAGGAGCACAGGTTGAGGGCTGTTGTGGACACGGGGAAGAGGTCTTCCCCCCGTGGCTGGATTTCTGAACTCATATGTCTATGAAATTCACCCCATTCTCTTTCCAAAGGTGTCTCGCTCACACGCTGCCCCGACACCCACTGTTGCATGAAAAGACCAGGGCCGGCTGAACAATGGGCCGCCCATGCCATGGAGTCTGCAGGCATCAGCAAGCCACAGCCCACAGCCCGTGCCCCCAGAGGGCCTGCACCCATGGGGAGCCCAGAGCAGAGGAGCCCGGGGACATATGCAGCTCACTCCTCTCTCCGCAGCCCAAGAGCTTGGCACACATGCAAGGGACAACGTGTGGGCTATTCAAGACCACACGACTCCACACACAACCGTCAGCCCTATGTGCTGGCCTCTTCCCACACACCCGTCTCTGGAGTCTGTACCTTCCAGGCCACAGAGCACTCCAGGCCCCGGCCCCACTGCCCACCCCACAACAGTGTACCTGCCTCCAGGCTCAATGCAGCTGCCCCCTGCCAGTAGGCATCCAGCCTGGCAGAGGCGGCCGTGGAGGGGGTGAGGCTGGGCAGGCTGTCTGCAGGCAAGCGGCCTCCTGGGCAGGCAAGGAGCACCCCATCCCCGTCCCATCGGGCAAGCTCCTCCCAGTGCTGGGCTATCTCCCACCAGGAAATAAATCCTAAGGAGGTCTAAATGTCAGCACGGCACTTGGTGACATTCAGGCATTTTCAAAGACATGATAACGCACGGAAATGTTTCGCAGCCTCACACTGGGATCCCCCAAGTCCCTCCTGCCGAGTCAGAGGGGACCACGCTCTGATCCCCACGGTGACCTCGTCAGGCACTTTTTAGTGTCCTCCCAGACACTAACCCTCTTTACTGCACAACTTTCTTCTGTGTGTGCCGTTTCTCCTATCTCATTTTGCAGGCCTGCCCCTCCTGTAATGTCCTGAACACCGTCTCCTAAACGCAGCCACACCAGTGCTCTGTCCAAGCCAGGCGGGGCCAGCGGCCTTCTGCAGGCTCCTTGTTCTGGGCTCTGCCCTGGCCGGTGGTCATTGGGCTGGTGTTTTACTGGGACTGTGTCGGGAGCTCCTTCCAGCAGGTCCAGCAGGCATGTGCTGGCTCTGTGTTTGCACGGGACACTTGAGAACCCACTCGGCAAGGCTGACACGTGAGATGGGCTTGCTGGGGCACCCACAGCCTCTCCCTGCTGCTGCAGTCTGGGGACCTACAGGTACTCCCACCCAGGTCAGCCCTGTGCTGGCCAGTCCTGGATTCCAGCAGAGGCACAACTGATCTGACGTCCAACTGGCCTTCAGCACACAAGCCACGTGCGCTGATTCATCTCTGATGGTTTTCACCTCTGTGTATGGTCGTGCGGTCTGCAGAGAGACGAGGCTGCTGGCTTTCTTTTTCTATCCTCAGCCATCCTTCCTGCCTTCCGGCCACAGTGCAGAATCTGCCAACTGCCATGCAGGGCCCAGAGCCCCCCCACCCCAGCTCCGTGGCCACCCACCAGCATAGAGTCATTCAGGGCACCTGTGTGCAGGTGTGGCCCCAAGGTGAGAGAGACCCACGGGCACCAGTGCCGGGAAGCGGGGACCCTCCCCCCACTCACCCTGTCCACACACCCAAACTTGCATCTCTACCACCCAGACCTGGCTCTCCGGAGACGCGGACACCCTACAGGTGGTTAGAGCATCAGAGGCCAAAGCCGGGGAACCTACCTGTCTGCAGAGCCAGCACTCTATTGCGGCAGCACAGAAACGCTCCCTTCCCACCCAAGGGTCTGTGAGGACAGCGGGCCTCCCTGTCTGTGTCCTGGTTCTCAGAAGGAAGCCCTGGCCATTTCCGTGACCAGCATGGCAAGTTCGTCGGGTATCCCCTGGGCGCCCAGCTCAGGTTAAAGAAGACCCCTCGGCCGTTCATTTGCTACAAGCTGCTCAAAACTCATAAACGGATGTCAAGTGTCCTCAAATGTGGTCCCTGCATCTGTTGGCATGTGATTTTTCTGCTAAAACAGGAATGCCACTAACTGGATTTTCCAATGTGCAGCACGCCTCGGATGAAAGGGGTTTTGTCCTTCCTCTGTGTTGTGAGCTGTACCTTGAGGATGTCGGGTCTAGGCCGTTTGCATCTGTGTTTGTAATTTTCTCTTCCATGCTCTTCCCACTGGGTCTCAGTGCCTTAGCAAAGCACTCACTGTCTCAGTTTCCCAGAAGATGAGTCAGATCAAAATCACATCTTCTTAACTGTTTGGTAGGACTGGCCTTTTCTGGATGAAAAGATCTCCCTGCTGATCCAATTACTTTTCTTTTTTTTTCCTCTCCTCTTTTCCAGTTTTATTGAGATACAACTCGCATACCACAAAATTCACCCATTTAAGTCCACAATTCAGTGTTTTGCTGCATTTTCACAGATGCGTGCAAACACGGCCAGTCAATTTCAGGGCATTTCATTGGCTCAGAGACAAACCTATTCTTTTGCACCTGGCCACCACTAATGTACTTTGTGTCTATGGATCAGCCTGTCCTGGATGTTTCAGACAAATACGGTAGGTGGCCTTTGGTGACAGGGCTCCTGTGCTGACAGCATGTCCATGTTGCTGTGTGTCACCATATGGACAGACCGCATTGTGCTCACCTGTCCTTGGGCGGTGGACTTGAGTCATCCACCCTTTCGCCATCATGCGCAAGCCACCGCTGCCCCTCCCGTGCACATCTGTGCGTGGACGCTGGTGTCCACCAAGGAGCAGAAGTGCTAGTCACCATTGTTGAGGGAACTGTCAGATCGTGACCGCTAACCCGCTTCCCTACTCACAACAGACTCAGTATTTCTCTGTCTCGAGTTTCTGTTACTCCTCTGGTTTTCTGCATTGCCTCAGAATTTGCAGCCTGGTTGGCAGGAAAGCGCTCAGCATCCCCTACTCTTGTCTGCAGAATCTGTAGCGATTTCCCAGCAGCAGGATGCAACCGCACTGAGCCCTCCCACCACACCAGACTCCTCAGCAATTCCCAGAGAGGGACCCTTCATCTCTAATGCACAGTTGGTACTTTGTTGGTTTTCGCACGGCTTCTGTTTTCTTCCTTCTGCCATGTTTGGCTTTAGCTTACTGTTCTTTTCCTCAAATCTGTGACCAACCGCTGCTGACTGCATCCAGGCTTCTCTCCACTTCTGCACCTCCTGCTTCAGAATCAGGTCACCATGCAGAGCCTGGTTCATAGCCCAAAGACCGTGTACAGCCCTAATCACAGCCCCAGATAGCCCAGGTCACCATGCAGAGCCTGGGTCATAGACCAGGTCACTGTGCAGAGCCTGGGTCACAGCCTGGAGACTATGCAGAGGCTGGGTCACAGCCAGGTCACTGTGCAGAGCCTGGATCACAGCCCAAAACACCATGCAGACCCTGGGTCACAGCCTGGAGACTATGCAGAGCCTGGGTCACAGCCCAGATCACTGTGCAGAGCCTGGAACACAGCCCAGATCACCATGCACACCCTGGTCACATCCTGGAAACTATGCAGAGCCTGGATCACAGTCAGGTCACTGTGCAGAACCTGGATCACAGCCCAGATCACTATGCAGACCCTGGGTCACAGCCTGAGACTATGCAGAGCCTGGGTCACAGCCCAGGTCACGGTGCATCAGCCTGGATCACAGCCTGGAGACTATGTGGAGCCTGGGTCACAGCCAAGGTCACTAGGCAGATCCTGAGCCACAGCCTAGAGACTATGCAGAGCCTGGATCACAGCCCTGGTCACTGTGCAGACCCTGGGTCACAGCCTGGAGACTATGCAGAGCCTGAATCACAACCCAGGTCACCATGCAGAGCCTGGGTCACAGTGAAACTCCCTCAAGGTCCACTGAGGTGGTGTGTTCTCTCCCTGACCTCCTACGTTGTCTATGCTTACATCCTGTCCTGTCACAGAGCCAGTGATCAGACCAAGGCCCTGGCTAGGACCCCCGTCTCCTCAGCCACACGGCTGGTATTTCCTCCACAGGTCCGCCCCGTTTCACTTTGTCTCCTCTCCTGCCTCCTTTCCAGTTACTCCTTGATAACCCATCTCCCCCTGGTGATTTGAACCTTCATGTTGCATTGCTGCTATTTCACAGCCACCCTCACAACTGCACACGTCTGTGGCTTAGCCACGTCCAGTGGTGGGCAATACCAGGCCTGAGGACACAAGCCTGTGAACCCCACTCCCAAATTACAGGCCGTCGTGTATTTTAGTTCCACTGTGAGGACCCAACAGGATGCTGGACACTCCTCGGCTCCTGGACAGTGGCCTTCTGAGCATCTTGCAGCTTGTCTGTAAAGGTCTGTATTTCACTTCCCTGGGCAAGTCCCCAGCCTGCCATGCACTGTGTGCATTTCTGCTCTGAGGTTCACCACCAGGCTGACCAGCCTCCCACAGTATCTGCATCTGCTGGCCCAGGCTGCTTTTATGGTTCCTTGTCTTGGGTGTTTTATGCTTCTAGTTCATGTTCTGGAAGTATTTTTGTTTTCTCTGTTTAGGATGACTCGGTGCCTCCTGAATCCTGCACGTGACCCTGACAAATTCTGAGACTTTTGGAAAATGCTCTGCCATTCTCTGCAAACAGGACCCCTGGCCACCCAGTCCCTGAATCTGGCCTCTGGCCTCTGGTTCTCCGCATTTCTGCCAACACAGGCCACACTCCACATGAGTCTCCTGCCCCATCATCTGCCTTACTGGCTCTCTTCAGCTATTTCAAATCCGCTTTCAACGACGTACACCTTCCCCCCAGTCCCATTTGGTTTCTCCAAACCTGCTGGGTCAGTTTTTGCGGTTTCTTACTCCTTGTGGATACTCCAAGGTTATCTCCTCCCTGGAAGCATGCTGAGAGCTCCCATTCGGCCTGTGACACTCCACTCTGGGTCCGCTGACAGAGCTGGGGAGGCCCACAGAGAAAGGCACCTCCACACATGCCTGCCCCGCTACCCCTGGCCTGTGCTGCTCACCATACGTGACAGACAGAGGGCACATGTCCCCAAGTTCACATCCGCTGGGACCTTGACATGTGCTTTTTTTGGAATAAGCGCCTTAGTAGATGTAATGAAGGTTAGGGTCTCGAGACAAGGCCTCCCTACACTGGGTTTTGTGCTGTTGAGGGCCCCTCCTCCTGATCAGCCTGCAGTGACACCAAGGAGACCCCACCCTAGTCCCAGCAGGCCTGGAAAGAACCCAGGACAGACACAGCCAAGTCTAGGAGCCTGTCCCCTTCCGAGGAGGGGCCTGAGACTGGCATGCTGGCGGCCTGGGGATGGGGCCACCCCTCTGAGCACCTAGTTGGTCACACACTCCCAAACCTGCCCCCTCGGACAGCCAGGGGGCAGGGCGGCACTGCCAGCAAGGAATGGGGGATGTCCCTGTCCTCAGCAGGAGCCGGCAGCTGGCCGGTCCCCAGAGTGCTTGCTTCCTCCAGCTCTGAGGCCAGGCGGATTCCAATGGCCCTTCCTCCTGCCAGCAGGCCCGGCCACCCCAAGGGCCACCCTGCCCACAAACCCAGCTCCCAGGGCTGGGCGGAGGGAGAAGAGGCCGGAGTTCCAGAAGCCACAGCGCGCTGCCAAGGAACCTCAGCCCCACCAGACAGCGTTTAATTTCTGTGCGAATCGAATTCAAAACAAATTCCAATGCGGAGAAACTGGTTCTGAGATTAACCCTCCATCCTCCTGGGGCCTGCAGCCTGACTCAGCCTTGCTCGGAGGGATGTGGGGGTGCGTTGGGGTGGGTGCAGACACCAACAGAGCCGGGGGCTCCCTGCAGCCTGACTCGGCCCTGCGCAGGGGACATGGGGATATGGTGGGGTGGGTGCAGACACCACCAGAGCCAGGGGGCTCCCTGCAGCTTGATTCGCCCATCTGATGCCCAGGCCCACCAAGAAGGAGGCAGGGGCCACAGGCCATGGTAACCAGAGCAGGAGCGTGGCGAGCACCCTTGTGTTTATGACAGCTGTCACTTCTATAAGAGCTGCCGACACTCTACTTCCCCACATTCCAGGGCACCCCCTCTCCACTCCCTTGTCAACAGGCTGTGTCCACACAGGGGTGGTGAGAATGCATAGTGGATGCTCCCAGGCCAGGGGGACACAGGACTCAGCAAACTCCACTGCACAAGGCCTGGGGTCCCCGAGCCCAACAGAAATGTCCCTGTCTACCCTTAGCAACCGCCAGGACAAACAGAGCCCCTGGGACCCCAGGCCCTGAAGGCCACCAGTCAGCTGGCCTCTTTGGCCACCGGCCAGCAGGGCAGGCTATGGGCACCCAGGAGAGCGACTGAGGCCGTCCAGGACCCGAGTCACAGGCAGGCGAGGGGAGACGAGGGAGCAGCCAGGCTGCGCCATGGCCCTGGGCCTCCCAGATAGCTAGAGTCCGAAGGAGCTCACAAGCAGGGCCAGGCAGGACGTGGGGCAGGCCCCTGGCGCCCACCTTCCTGCCCGGAGCTGGCCTCCTACATGCCCAGCACAGCCGGGGACACGGGGAGGGCCCCGGGGCGGCTGCGGCGGCTCTGTCTGTCCACGAGGGAGCCGGCTCTGACGTGCTCTGGTCTGGGAGCCCCTGGCAGCCTCTCTCCCGGGCCAGACCACTTCCCTGGCCGCATCTACCTCAGGTATCGCTAAGAAAAACAAACGCAGCTTGAGGCTTGCCGTTTTCCATTCCCTCGTCCGGCCGCCAGTCTCGAGGTGCACGGCCTGCCAGCTGGGCGGCTGGGTTTCCTCCTGCGGCCAGAGGCGCCAGGCCAGCCAGGAACCGCGCTGGGAGGGGCAGGGGAGGACGGCAGGCCGGGCCCTCGGGTCATGGAGCCGGGCGGCCAGCACGCCACCCAGGTCGGCGCTGCCCTCCTGTGGAGGCCCCTGCACGGCCACCTGCCGCCTGCTAGCCCACGGAGGCCCCTTAACGATGAGCCACCCCGCAATCCGCCCCGGCCTCAGGCCCCCAGCTTCCCCACCCATACCAGGGGGTGCTCCCAGCCCTCCAGCCACACCCCTGCCCTGGGAGCTCCAGAGGCACGCCCTGCCCCTCAGCACACAGCCCACTGAACGGCCATCAGACAGGTCTCAGGCTGAGCCCACCGTTCGTGTAGCTGGGGACGTCAGGGCCAGCGGGGGCGGGGAGGGGGACTGGGAAGCCTGATGCAGCAGCCCCTCAGACCCCAGGCCAGGCTTCTGAGTGCAGAGCGAGGGAGCAGAGCCTCGGACACACCTGCCCAGTGCACTTTGGAGCACTCGGGGCTCCCTAGAGGCACTGCAGGTACGGAGGGGCCCGCTAGGCCATGCTGGTTTCCTGACACAGACCCCAAGCAGGGCAGAGGCCCACAGCCCTGCTCACCACCCTCCAGAGGCATACTTGCCAGCAGGGGCCTGGCCTCGCCCACCTCCCAGACAACTGTGCTTCCACTGATACCCCTCTGGGCCTGCCGAGCTGGGACAGGCACTGCCCACCAGGACAATACACAAAGGGGCCAGTGCCCCTCCAGGCCCGGATTAAGAGGGCCGGGTGCTGGCCCTGCTGACTGGTGTCATTTTTCTGCAACCAGGAAAACCAAGCCAGGCCCCTTATCAGCTCATCGCTCGTCCTGCGTCCAGGTCCCATAGCCCCCCGGGAGAAATTGTGTGTGTGCATTCTTTTCCAGGAGAAAAGCTACCCACACACTTTTGCTATTGTCCTGGACATGGTGGGGCCCCCAGGGACGGGCCGCGGGTGGCGCCCTGGGCCAGGGCCACCCCGGAAGCCCCAGCAGGGTCCCACCAGTGCCCTCATCTGCAGAGTTGGGTCCCGGCCACAGTGGAGAGGATGGGGGCGAGATTAGGCCAGCTGTCCCCCCGTCCAGACGGCCGCCGGCTGTGGCAGGACATCTGCTCCCACAGCTGAGGGGGGCCAGGTGGCAGTGGCTTCCTCCTCACCTCAGGCTTCACCACGAGGCCTCAGGAGGCCCCCAGCCCAGAGGCCTGGGCTGGGCTGGCACTTAGCACCTGCTTCTACTGGTCTCTGTGCTGGGGGGCCACAGGCCCCACAGAGGAGACTGGTCAGGATGGCAGGGAGGAGGGACAGAGTCTGGAGAGCAGAGATGCAGGGGCGTATCCCTACCCTTGTCCACCTGCCTCCCCACACCTGCCCCAACCCCTCCACACAGTGCCCTCCAGTCTGTCCAGCCCACCCCACGTGCCCCCTTGCCCACAGGGCCACTTCCAAGGGGCCGCACAGTCTCCCTGCTGGCCACTCGGCTGCCTGGACACTGCAGAGAAGGCCTGGGCCTGCCCTCCTGCTCAGCTCTGACTGCAGAGCTGAGCCCACTCCATGGCCTCCCTTCCAAAGGCTGGAGCTGGGGCCTTGCAGGACTACTGTGGGCACGTCCGTCCTGAGGTGGGTCTGTGGACACCATGGGCCCAGCCTGCTTCTCACTCAGCTCTAGCTCCACACCCCTGGCCCCCAGCCGGGGAAACACAGGGGACACCTCCCTCTCTGCCAGCCCCACCCCGGCCCCCCTGGGCTCTGGGTCACCCTGGCCTCACCATGAGAGGCTGACTTCCCCCACAGGCGAGCCTGAGCCCCCACCCCCAGTACACAGCCTTCTGGGAGCCCTTCCTCTGAGCAGCCAATAGGCACATAGCCACACAGAACCCCCAGCTGGGCTCCAGGCTCATACAGAGGGGCACCGCCACCTCCTGACACTGACCTTGCACGCACAGTCAGCCACTCCCACCATGACAACAGCCCCGAAGGCAGGGCAGGCTCCCATACAAGTCCCCAGAACCCCTGACCAGGCCCGTAGACAAGCCTCTAGTAAACAGAGGACCACCTTCACCACACAGTCATGCTGGGGGGGGGGGGGGGAGACCCATTGTGAAGGCCCAGGCACAGCTGAGAGACAGCGTGCCGGCTCACACTCCACGTTCTCCTCCATCTAGGAATAAACCTCTGCATATATAAAAAGCTCTGACAAATCAACAACAAAGACCCACAACCCAGCCAAGAGCTGGGCGAAGAAACTGAGTAGACATTTCTCCAAAGAAAACATATGGATGACTAACATGCCCATGAAGGATGCTCAACGTCGCCCATCATCAGGGAAATGCAAGTCAGAGCACAGTGAAATACCACTCCACACCCACTGGGATGGCTAGAAGAAAAGGCAGAGCTGATCAACAAGAACCAGCGAGGATGTGGAGACACTGGACATTTCTGTATTGCTGGCGGGAGGGTAGCATGGTGATTACCATACGATCTAGCAATTCCACCTCTCAGTATACATACCCGGGGAACTGAAAACCTACATCCACAGAAGAACTTGTACACTGATGCCCACGGCGGCATCACAAGAGCCAAATGGTGGAAGCCAGCCAGGTGTCGGTCAGCAGGGGAGTGCACGTAACAGACTGCTGTGCATCCACACAATCGAACACAACATGGTCACTGAGGGAATGAAGCACGGATGCATGCCACAACGTGGATGAGTCTTGAAAACGCTATGCTCAGTGAAATAAGCCAGACACCAAGGCCACGTGCTGTATGATTCCACTTATGTAAAACATCCAGAGCAGGCAAATCCACAGAGACAGAAAGTGGATTAGCAGTTGCCAAGGGCTGGGGTTGGAGGGGGGAGGCAGGATATGAGGTTTCTGGGGTGATGGAACGCTCTGGAATTAGATAGTGGTGCTGGCTGCACAGCCTTGTAGATGTACCAGAAACCACTGCACCGCAGGCTCCAACAGGGTGACTCTATGGGATAGGAGTTCCATTTCAATCACGGAAAGGCAGTGGGCCCTAAACGCCCTCAGGCCCCATTCACTGCAGCCCAGAGCACCTTAGCTGCCTTTGACATTGCCTCGAGCACCCCACGCACCAATGCCTGGCCTGGCTGGGGGAGCCTCCTCCATACAGGCCTCCAGGCTGCCTGGACCAGACAGACCTCCCAGCAGGGCCCTGCTCCCCCAAGCCAGCCTGCAAGTGTCACCCACAGAATGCAGATTGCTGGGACCAACCCCAAGAAAGGGCCTCAGGGCTCATGACAGCCCTTCCTAGCTCTCTGAAGATGACCCACATGGGAAGCCTGAGGCCTCCACTCCCCCAGCAGCCCCCGGATGTAAGTCTACGGGCAGCCACAGGGGCTTCTGCTGGGGCTGGCTTGGCACATGCAGGATCTCTAAGAAAAGGGCAGCGAGGTACCAGGGAGCCCAGGCCCCGCTCTGCTGGACCCAGCCCTTGGCTCCATGCTTGGGGGAGCACCAGGGCTCCTCGCCCTGGGTTTGGGGGCATCCCTTCCTGAACAGATTTTCAGCACACACAGATCACTCCTCAACTCCATGTTCTCACCTATAACACCAGAAGCAGGGGCAGGCAAAGCTTTCAGCCCACCCAGGTCCACAGGGCATGGGGGGGTAAGGGTCTGAGTCTGTTTCCCAAACTCGCCAGGAGACCTCAGGCCAGCCCCATTCTGCTGGGAGCCAGGCCACCCCTCCTTCCAGGAGGGCATCAGGCCAAGCCGTCTAGGCCCCTGGAGAACCAGATGGAAACGCCACCTGCTAATCACACCGCCAAGAAGCAGGGCCAGGCCACTGAGGAAGAGGGAAGAGCCCCTTCCCCGAGGCCAGGCAGCGGCCTGGAGGGTCCTGCCTAGTGGCCAGAGGCTGGGAGGGCAATGGGAACAGGCCGGGTTAGGTTGCAGCCTCGGGGAGGGGGCAGGGAGGGCTCCCACCGCCCACGTGACACCCCACCACCCCCCCCCAACCCCAGGCCAGCCTCTCTCGGTTTCTGGCCTGTAACAGGAGCTGCCCTGCCTGCCTGTGAGCCTCCGTGCCAGGCAGAGTTCTCCGAGGGGGGGAAGGGAGAAAGAGGACCTGAATCCCAGCTCCTTCCTCCTGCTCACTCTGCACACCAGGCTGGGAGGGAAGCCCCCAGCCCCAGCCCCAGGTCTGCCCCGGCCCCAACCCCAGTCCAGCCTCAGCCACAGTCCAGCCTCAGCCCCTGTCCCAGTCCCAGCCCCAGCCCTGACCCAGCCACTGTCCCAGCCTCAGCCCCAGCCTCAGCCCCAGCCTAACCCCAGTCCAGCCCCAGTCCCTGTCCAGTCCAGCCTCAGACCCAGTCCAGCCCCAGCCTCAGATCAAGCACTGACACTGACCCCAACCCAGCCCCAGCCCAGTCCCTGTCCCAAACCAGCCACAGCCCAGTCTATCCCCAGCCCCAGGCCTGCCCCAGCCCCTGCCCCAGTCAAGCCTCAGCCTCAGTCCAGCCCCAGCCCCTGTCCCAGTCCAGCCTCAGATCCAGTCCAGTCCCAGCCCCAGCCCTGACCCATCCCCAGCCCCTGTCCCAGCCCCTGTCCCAACCTCAGCCCCAGTCCCAGCCTCAGTCCCAGTCCAGCCCCAGCCTCAGACCCAGCACTGACCCTGCCCCAGCCCCAGCCCCAGCCCTGCCCCAGCTCCAGCTCCAACCCTAGCCGCAGCCCCAGGCCCTGCCTCAGCCTTGCCCTGCCCACCTCAGGCTATCTCCTTCCCCTGGCACTTCAGCCCCTGCCACTTTGCTGGGCCGGGAGAAAGGGCCCCAGACCCAGGCCCAGCCAGTCACTGCTGACCAGAAAGGCTGGGCCTCCATGCACAGACTGGTCCAGAGTGTGTCTTTCCCCCTCCTCTCTTCCCAGGTCTGGCCCCACCTTGGGAATCAACCCCTGAGGTGCTTGCTGGGCAAAGACCCATAAAGTCTACTCTCTCTGCCCATCCTGCTGGCACCCAGCAGACCCCACCCCAGGACCTCTGTCCATCAAACAGAACCCAGCTCTCCTGCCTGGTACGGTGGTGGCAGGGCCCCCAGCAGAGCCAGCTGTCCCCTGGCCATACATCTGCCTGGTACACTCTGCACAGGACAGCCTTTGGGGCCAACGTGCTGGACAAGAGGGCTGGTCAGGGGAGTTCACAGGGGCACCAGGCCTTCTCCATGTCCCACCCGCAGGCCCGTGAACTAAACAGCAGAGCTCAACAACTTCCCCAGAGGTAAAAAGTCTGGAGGCTGCCCGTGGTAAGGGTGGAGGGCTTCCAGCCAGGACCCGAGACCCCCACCTCCCCTCTGTGGCTCTGACCTCCCCAGGAGGAGCAGGGCTGCCAGCAGGGAGCCGCTGGGAGCAGACAAGCCCAGGGTGTGTCTGAAGCCTGGTGCGCAGACCCGAGGCTGGGCCGGGAGAGTGGGGAGGCACAGCTGGCTAACAGGCCGCCGTGACTCACCGTGGACCTGCGGCCAGACGGCCATCCTCTGACCCTCCCTCTGCCCGCGAGGGCGAGGCAAAGGCTGCACAGATGGCGTGCAGGGGCGTGCCAGCCTCTGCACAGCGGAGGCCCCAGCCAGGAGAGGGCTGCCGGGTGGGGTCTCCAGGGGAAGTAGACACGGAGCTGACCCTGGAAGACGACCCAGGAGAAAGGAACAGAAGGAGAAGGGGGGGAAAGAAAAACACAAAGGGAAAGTTTCCCATGAAAATATTTTATTTTCTTTGAGAACAGGATACACCTGCAGGGCTCCTAGCCCAGTGGCCTCTCCCCGTCCTGACGGTGCCACATTTCTGGACCAACGGGGCCCTCTGCCGGCCAGCCGCCGCGCGACGGCGTCCGGGCCCTGGGCGAGGGAACAGGTGACGGGCGGAGGGCGGCGACCAGAAGCAGCCACGGGGCGCCCAGGGCAGGGGCCAGAGCTAGAGGGTGGGCCGCGCGGCTCCAGGGGCGGTGCCTGGGCAGCAGGAGAGGAGTCCAGAGACCCTGCGGGGGTGCTGGCGCCGTGCCACCCCCGGACCTCCGGGTGCCCATCTGCGTGGCGCAGCGAGGGAGGGTCCCCAAAGGTCTCTGGGCTGGACATCCCAGATCTGGGGGACAGGGGCGAGGAAGTACAGGGCAGGAGCGAACGGCCGGGAGCGACGCGCAGGAAACACGCACACTGCTACTACGGAGACGCGCTCCCGGAGGCGACCCCTGAGACGGCGGGGGTGGGGGGGGGGGCGGCGTTCACGGCCCCGGACGGGCCCTGTGCACCGGTCGGGTCCCACAGACGCGCTCCCGCGGGGCCGGGGCCTGAGCGGCCGTAAGAAGCAAAGCGCAAGAAAAATAAATGCCTCCAGCTTAGAGTTATTTTTTTTTCCTCCTTTGGGGCTCGGTGCAAGGAACATCTGGATTTTGTACGTATTTTTTTTTGTTGTTGTTAAATTAACTTCTCGAGGAGAGAAAGGAGGGGGGAAGCTGCAAGGCGGGTGGGTGGGTAGGGGCCGGGGGAGGCTCCAGCCGTTCCGCCAGAACTCGGCGGCCTAACAGGGAGCCAGGACCAGCTTGGGTCCCCGAACTCTGGGGAGCCCCGCACACGGGCGCGTCGCGGCCACGACGGCTCCGGGGTCACGGGGGACCGCGGCCCCGCCGCCAGCCCGTCGTCGGGTGCGCCGGCCCCTCTCCCCACGCCGCGCCGCCAGGACGCAAACAAACAGCGCCCGGCAACCCGCCGGCCCCCCGCCAGCCGGCTGGGGCCCGCGCACCTGGGCCGCCCGCCCCGCGCCCGGTCCCCGCGCCGCCCGCACCTACCCGAAGTAGGCGGCCGAGGGGCGCAGCGCGGCGAGCAGCAGCGTCAGCGCGAAGGCCGCGGCCAGCCAGCGCGCCAGCAGGGGCCCATCCAGCATCTTGCCGCGCCTCGGCGGCTGACCATCGCGCTCCCGACCCCGCGCAGGGCGCCCCGCGGCCGCCGCCCTCTTATAGCGCCCGGAGCGCCGGGCCGGGGGCGGGGCGCCGGCCAGCTGGGCCTGGCCCGCCCGCACCCAAGGAGGGGTCACGCCGGCGCCGGGGGCGGGCCGAAACCCGAGCCGAGCGCGCCGCCCCGCCGCGCCGCCGCCCGGCCCCTCGGGTGTCGGGGCGCGCCCCGCGCGTGGAGGCGGAGCGCGTGGGGGGCGGGAGGAGTGGGGAGCGGGCGAGGGGGGAGGCTGGGGCGGAGCGTTGGCTCCGAGCCGCGGCGGCCGGGGCGGGGTGGGGGCGCGTGGAGGGCCGGGGCGGGGCCGAGGCGGAGCGCAGCCTCTGGCTTCGAGCGGCCAGCCGGGTTGGGCTGACCCGGAGCGGCCTTTGGGGCGGGGCCGGGGGGGGGGGGGGGGGGGGGGGCCCGGGGGGGGGGCGGGGGGCCCGGACGGGGGGGGGGGGGGCCTAGCGGACTCGAGGTCGGCCCTGGGCTGAAGCGCGCGCGCCCGCTCCCCTGGGAGTTTGCGTGGACCCGGAGACCCGGCAGCAGGCGGGTCTTCGCTCTTCGCGAAGCCGGATCCCTCGGGAAGCAGGCAACCTGGCCACCGGAGGGCACGGGCCGGGTCGCTCAAGCTTTGGGGACCTCTGTCTCCCCATCCTTAAACCGAGGGAGCTGAGCTAAAGGCTGAGGTCACTGACGGCTCGGATGCCCGGGCACCTGCCCCTTCTCTGCGCCTCTGTCCAGCGGGGCCTGGGAGGAAGCGAAACCGGGGCACTAAAGGGGCAGCAGGGGACACGATAGAGCCACTGCTGAAGCAAGACGGGTGTCAGAGAACCCAGAATCCGGACAGATATACAAATTACCGGACACAAGACTGGGTTCCAGGAGAACCCTTGGACGCCGGCCGGGCCAAGGGTGCTCCGTGTCCGTAGCCACATATACCCGGGAAGAGAGCACAGCTCTGCCGCCCAGGCCGCGGTGCAGGTGTCCCAAAAAGCCAGCTTCCAGATAATTTAAAGACGCTGCTGCGAGGGGAGAACTGGGGGAGCTGCTTCTGTGCACAGGGACCCTGGATCTGCGGGGTCTCAGAGCCCCCAGGGGCTCTGTTCAGGGGCCCTGTATCCGGGGCATCCGAGCGCCTTCAGAGGTTGGGCTGGTGGGTTCTAACAATCCACCATTCTGTGCTCAGAGGCAAAGCAGGGGGGTGGGGAATGCACCTGACAGTGGCCCCTGGGGGCAGGTGAGCATGCCCCCTCTTGCCTGCGGAGCTCCTGTAGGTGGGGCCTGGACAAGTCACTTCTCTCAGGGCCTCAGCTGCCCCATCTGAGACCCAATGAGACTCTGGGGAGCCGTGGCTTTGTCTAAGCTGTGATGTCATGTTTCGGAAGCCCCCACCCATGGTTAACCGTCTCCGTGGGTGTGACCGGCCTCACGTCATTAGCCCCTCCTGTGGGAGGGGGCGCTCTCCTGCCCTCATGTGTTCACACCCACCTCACCACCAGGGCTGGCTCTGCAAAGAGAACGCTGAGGGACCAGCCCAAGGCCACCCAGGCTGCGCGCTCTGGGGGCGCCCTGCCCCGCCCCCACGACCTTGGCCTCCTGCAGCCCCCGCAGGGCCTCCACCTGAAGGCCTGCCTCCCACACCCGGGAAGTGGGGGGCCAGGGGTGGGGTGGGGGGGACACAGAGTGATGACATGTTTAAAAGCACGGAGATTGCGTCCAAGAAAAATGAAGTGTGAGATTGTAAACGTGTGTCTGGAAGGCGCTGCAGGCATTACTGAACTCCCTTCCGCAGGGGGCTGAGGGTTCTTACGGCGGCCGCCCAGTGAGTCCCGAGGACGCAGGCGGTGGTGGTCCCAGCCCTGGGGCCGCAGCTGGTCCGAGGGAGGCTGGAAAAGACGAGCAGCCCACCCTGCCCCATGTAAGCCCCAGCTAAGCCGCCCCAGATAGCAGCAGGAGAGGGGTTCTGAGAGAACCCTCCAGTATGGGGACTGGGAACCAAGGCCTGCAGGACCACCAGGCTTTGCCCGCCATCAAGCAGGAGGGCCCACTGCCCCGTGCAGTGTGATGTGGGAGACATAACTAAGGGTCTGGGCTGTGCCAGCCCCTGGCCCTTGCACCTTGGGGAGACTGCTGGGTACCCCAACCCCAGGCTCCCTCACCTCCCCTGCCTCTGCCTGCAATCCTACCTTCTGCACAAACCTTGCTCACAGGCCCTGCAAGTTGTGCAGAGAGGCCTGGGGGCTCCCCACCTCTGCACCTGCACCCCTGCCTCCACCCACACCCAGCCCCTTGTCCACCTGGAACAGCAGCGCCACTCTGCGTCCACTCAGGCTGGAGCTGGAAGGTGCAGGGTTCCTCACATAAGACAGGTGTCCACAGAACCAGCCCCAGATGGTAAACTGAGGCCTGATCCAACATCCCTGCCTCAGCACAGCATGAGAAGGGGATGTTTTCCAAGGAGGGTAGGCCTTTCTCACTGGCACCCTTGGCAATGGCCAAAGGCAAGGTTGCCTGTGTCTCTGTTGAAAAAGCTTGGACTTGAGGCTCCCCTGGCTGGAAGCACTCTGTCCCCCACCATGGTCACCTAGGTCTGCCTGGGCACAGGCCAGTATGCCAGGGGAGGGTATGCAGAGCGGGGATCAGGACAAGCTGCTGCTGATGGTCCAGGGCCTGCAGGGACACGGAGGAATGGTGCCGACCAGGCTGCACTGTGTGTGCTCTGCAAGCATCCCCATGGAGCAGGACTGGGAAACACAGAGGGGAAGAGCACTGGCCCAAGAGGGCTGCCTCACAACAGGGAGGGGATTGTGCTCCAAAAAGAAGGCTACCTGGGGAAGGAAAACTCCAAGACCTCAGTATGCACCGGGTCCTGATGCATTTGCAAGTATCCAGATTCATGGGGAGCTTACCCCATGAACTGCTGGAATCCCACACAGCAACGGACCCTGAGTGGGTCCTCAGCCAGGCAGAGGGGCTGCCCAGGACTCCGCAGAACAGCAGACTCCTGCAAAGTTGGGGTGCCACCATGACCCCAGGCTGGGCAAGGGCAGGCCCCCTCCTGATGTCTCCAAGGCCCCAACTGGATGTGGCTGCAGAGGGTCTCCACTGTCTATCAATGATGCCCTCAGTCCCCTCCTCCTAGCAGGGGACAGAGACAGAGCATTGGGGGGAGAGACAGAGGGAGAATGAGAGAGACAGAGACAGAGAGATGGAGGGGACAGAGACAGAGTTTTGGGGGGAGAGACAGAGAGAGAATGAGAGAGATAGAGACAGAGAGATGGAGGG
>NW_026057577.1:4947224-4970417 GCF_023721935.1 Panthera uncia | reverse complement strand
GGACAGAGACAGAGCATTGGGGAGAGAGACAGAGAGAGAATGAGAGACAGAGAGAGATGGAGGGGACAGAGGACAGGAGGAAGACTGTCACCCACCCAATCCTTACCCCTTCTCTGGGCCTCAGTTGCCCAGTCAACAGCAATGAGTGTGGAGCTCCAGGAGACTCTGGGAGGGCCAGGCTGGGGAGGTATTGCCAGCTACTGCCAGGATGGAGAGGGGGTGCAGTTCTCCGGGTGGTCTGGAAAGGAGCGGGCAAGCAGCCGCTTATCAGGAAACATTGCCTAATTGGGAAGGTTTATGGGGCCAAGCAGGGGGTCTCCCTGGGGGAGATGGTGAAAGCCACTCATGAGTCATTTGAAACTGAGCTGGACAAAGAGCTCAAGGAGAAATGATCCCACCCAGCCTGCCAGCCGTGGGCAGAATGAGCTCATGGGCTATGGGGCGCGTATGTGTGTGTGAGATCGTGAGCATGTGTGTGTGCGCACGCTCATGAGAGAGAGAGGAAGGAAGAGAAGACTGGTCCTCTCACAGCTGGGACTGGGAAGCTGAGCCCAGCAGAGCCTCTGCCAGGGCCCATCCCTGTGTGACCAGGCTGCCCCCTGCAGGTCAGCGAGTTAAGGGCCCAGCATCCCAAACAGGGCTCAGCATCCAGCCGGCTGGACCAAGCATCTGGGTCCAGCATCCTAGTCAGCACCCTGTTCAGCATCCCAGGGAGCATCCTGGTCCAGCCTCCTAGCCAGCACCCACTTTAGATCCCAGCCAGCGTCCCATCCAGCATCCTGGTCCAACATCCCAGCCAGCATCCAGGTCCAGCATCCTGGTCAGCACCCAGTTCAGCATCCAAGCAGCATCCTGGTCCAGCGTCCCAGAGAGCATCCTGGTCCAGCCTCCCAGCCATCATCCTGGTCCAGCCTCCTAGCCAGCACCCACTTTAGATCCCAGCTAACATCCTGGTCCAGCATCCCAGCCAGCATCCTGGTCCAGTGTCCTCGACAGCATCCTGGTCCAACATCCCAGCCAGTATCCAGGTCCAGGGTCCTAGTCAGCACTCAGTTCAGCATCAGGATGCTTCCCAGCCAGCATCTTGGTCCAGCATCTCAGGAAGCATCCTGGTCCAGCCTCCTAGCCAGCACCCACTTTAGATCCCAGCCAGCATCCTGGTCCAGTGTCCTCGACAGCATCCTGGTCCAACATCCTAGCCAGCATCCGGGTCCAGCGTCCTAGTCAGCACTCAGTTCAGCATCCCAGGCAGCATCCTGGTACAACATCCCAGGCAGTATTCTGGTCCAGCATCCCAACCAGCATCCTGGTCCAGTGTCCCAGCCAACGCATACACCCTCTGGACAGTACCCAGCACAGGACCTATCCTGGGACAGATGCCAGTGGACATGGAGCTTTTTCCTAATGGTGGGACACCATGTGTTCACACCACCTTGCCTTCTGTGAGATGTGTGCTGGGAAACTTGGGTCCATAATAAACATTTCTTAACGTGTTTCAAAGTTTTTAAAATTTGTTGTTTTGAGATAAATGTAGATCCACATATAATTGCAAGAAATAATAAAGGCAGCCCTTGTAGCCTTCATCTGGCTACCCTTGGTAGAAGAAAACTGTTGCAAAACTCTAGGACAATATGGCATCCAGGGAACTGCATTGACACAATCAGTTGACTTTGGTGCATGCACTCTGTGTGTCCATGTGTTCAGTTCCATGCAATGTCATCACACATGGGGGTTCATGTGTCCACTGCCACGGGCCGGTACACAGCACCTCCATCACCACAGGGTAACACCTGCTTCCCTTTTATAGCCACACCCATCCCAGCTCCCACCCCTCGAGCCCACTAACCTGACCTCCATCCATCATTTTGTCGGTTCAGGAATGCTACATGCATGGAATCATACAGTATGTGACCTTTGGGGACTGGCTTTTGCACTGAGCCTAATTCCCTGGAGACCCACCCAGATTGCCAAGTGTAAGTTTCTTCTTTTTTATGCTGCAGAGGACTCCACTGTATGGATGGACCACAGTCTGTTAAGCACTCACCCATTGAAGGACATCTGGGCTCCATCCAGTTCCTGGCTATTATGAGTAAAAACTGCTGTAAACATTCATGTAAATGTTTTGTGTGAACATACGTTTTATTTCTCTGGGATGCATGCCCAGGAGACCCATGCTGGGTCATATGGTAGTTGCATGTTCAGTTTTGTGAGAAACTGTCAAACTGTTCTCCAGAGTGGCTGCACAATTGTACAATCCCACCAGCAGCGTACAAAAGATCCAGTTTCTCCACATCCCTGCCAACATTTTGGGCGTGTCACTGTTTTTTAGACGTTTTTATAGGCATGCAGTGGTGTCTTATTGTGGTTTTAATTTGCATTTCCCTAATGGCTGATGATGTTGAACATTAGTGATTTTTATTTGCCATCTGTATCTCCTCTTTGGTGAATAATGTGTTCATCTTCTGCTCATTCTCTAATTGTACTGATTTTTTTAATGTTGAGTTTTGGAAGCTCTTAATATATTGTAGGTATAATTCTTTGCCAGATGGCTGGTTTGCAAATGTGATGTCCCAGGGTCTGCAGTGTGCCTCCACAGACACCACAGTACCCTCATTTCTGTGGCTGTACAACAGGCATGAACATTGAGAAGACTGTTTCTTCCAATTCATTCTTCTTTTTCAAACTTTTTTGGGTAGTTTAGGATCTGTGCCTTTTTGTATACATTTTAGAACATGCTTGTCTGTGCCTATGAAAAAACACCTTGCTGAGATTTTTCTAGGGATTACATGAAGCCTATAGATCAGCTTGGGGACAACTGGCATCTTTGCTCTGTTTGAGTTTTCCAATCTATGAACATGAACACGTCTCTATTTGGGTTTTCTTTGAATTCTTTGATCATTGTTTTGTAACTTCAGCACACAGGTCTTGTATGTGTTTTGTTAAGTTTATCAATGAGTATTTCCTTTCCTTGGATGGATTAAAATCATATTTCAGTTTCCACAAGTTGTTGTAAGTATACAGACATGAAGTTGATTCTATGTGTTGATTTTGTATGCTGCAAACTTACAGAACTTAGTTCCAGAAGGTTTTGTGAGTTGTCTTTTTTTTTTTTTTTGTAAGATTCATTGGGATTGGGATTGGCATGAGATAATCACATGATCTGCCAATATTCTTTTTCCTGTCTTATCACACTGGCTACAACTTCCGATTCTATGTTGAATAAAAGAGTAGACATCCTTGTCATGTACTCCATCTTAGGGAGAAAGCTTTCATTTTTCACCATTAAGTATGTTACTTGCAGGAGTTTTTTTTTAATGATTATTGATTTATTTTGAGAGAGAGAGAGAGAGAGAGAGAGAGAGAGAGAGAATGAACATGGAGGGGCAGAGAGAGAAGGAGAGAGAATCCCAAGCAGGCTCTGCACTGACAGTGCAGAGCCTGATGTGGGGCTTGAACTCATGAACCATGAGATCATGACCTGAGCAGAAATCACAAGCTTGAAACTCAACTGACTGAGCCATCTAGGCAACCCCGGGTTTTATTTTTTAATGGTCTTTATCAGTAGAAAAAGTTATCTTCAATTCCTAGTTTGCTAATAGTTTTTGTCTTGGATGACTGTTGGATTTTTTTCAGATGCCTTTTCTTCATCAATCAATACAATCATATGATTTCTCTCCTATAGACTGTGGGTGTGATTGATTGCAGACGTTCATTTTCAAATGTGGACCAAAACTTGCACATCTGAAGTGAATCCCACTTTCCATAGTATATAATTCTTTTTGAACATTGCTACATTTGGTTTGCTAATAGTTTGCTGAGAATTTTGCTTCTAAGTTCTTAAGGGTTATTAGTCTGTCGTTTTCTCCTTTTTTGTACCTTTGCCAGGTTTGGGCATCAGACAGGATAATACTGGCTTCCTAACATGAGTTGGGGTCTATTTCCATCTCTTTTATATTCCTAGAAGAAATTGTAGGGGCGCCTGGGTGGCTCAGTCGGTTAAGCGTCTGACTTTGGCTCAGGTCATGATCTCGCGGTCTGTTGAGTTCGAGCCCCACGTCAGGCTCTGTGCTGACAGCTCAGAGCCTGGAGCCTGCTTTGGATTCTGTGTCTCCCTCTCTCTCTGACCCTCCCCCATTCATGCTCTGTATCTCTCTGTCTCATAAATAAACGTTTAAAAAAAAAGAAATTGTATAAAATTGATGTTTTTTCCTTACATGTTTGATAAAAGTTTCAATGAAACCACTGGGTAATGGAGACTTCTTTTTTTTAAGGAGCTTTTTATTTACACCATTAAAAAAAATTATAGGACTATCCAGGTGATTTCTTTCATCTTGGTTGAGTTTCAGTAATCTATAGTTTGAGAGGAATTGGTCCTGTTTCTTCTAACTTGTTGACTTTTTTAGCATAATGTTGTTTGTAGCATTGCCTCATGATCCTTGTGATGTCCTGGGGTCTGTAGTGATGCCCCTTGTCCTGATGTCCTGATCTTGGTGGCTTGTGTCTTCCCCCATTTTAACTTCTTTAGTCTTGCCAGGGGTTTATAAACATGACGGAGTTTTTTGAAGAGCCAGCTTTTGTTTCATTGATTTCTCTATTTTCGTGTTTCCAATTTCATCCATTTCTGCTCTTAATTTTATTATTTCCTTCATTCTTCTTGCTTTGGTTTTACTTTGCTCCCCCTTTTCCACTTCCTTGAAGCAGTAATTGACAATATTGCCTTGAAACCTGCCCTATTTTCTGATGTGAGCACTCAGTGCTATAAATTTCCCTCTCAGCACTGCTTTTGCTGCACCCCACATGTTCTGATATGTTCTATTTTCCTTTTCCCTCCTGAATGTGTACACACCAAACAACAGAGCTTCAAAATCCACAAGGTAAAAATTGTTAGAGCTGAAAGGAGATGTAAACAAACTCACCTTGTAGCTGTGGACCTCAGCCTCTGTGAGCAGGTGATCAAGCTACTAGATAGAAAATCAGCAAGCCCATTGACCAAACAGTCTGATTAACACCACCCAACAGCAGCAGACCATTTACTCCTTGCAAATATCATGGGACATCTGCAAAGATAGACCATACCGTGGGGTGTGACATAACCTCACCAAATTTGAAAGAGCTGAAATCATACAGGGTGTCTTCTCTGGCCACAGTGAAGTCAAACTGGAAATCAATACCACAAAGACATCAGGGAATTGTCCAAATGCTTGGAAACTAAGATGCATACTTGTGAATAATCCATGGGTCCGAGTCTCAAGGGAAATCAGAACATACATGTCCACATTTGTAACTAAAGCAGAAATAGTCCATGCCCTGACTTGATGGCAAAACCTGATTTGAGAAAGCATTTCATTTCTATCATATTGTTAGTACTGCTGTCAGGGATGGTGCCACTCAGGATATGGTCCTGGGTTGGTAGGCATGTACTGACCTTCACCCCCAGACCAGCAGAGAAAGCTGGGCAGGCACTGGGACTGAGAAGACATTCACACCCACACTGTGGGTCAGGACTCAGCAGAAGGGGAGCTATTTGCATGTAGGGGCCAGTGCCCCATCCCAGAAGTCCCCACCCCATGACTGGGACTCCCACCCTAGCTGCAGGCTCCCTGGAGGGCCTGGGGGTATGTGGATCCTTCATCCAAGCTGTTCACTCTATACCCCCTCTGCCGCACTGACCCCAGAGAGCTCTGACCCCAAGGCTTCCGTGTTTCATCAGGTCCCCCTGATCCCTGTGGCTGATCCCCCCACAAGGGAGGATGCGGACAAACAGGCCATGCTGAGCCCTTCCCCAGGGCCAGACCCTGAACCAGAACCCACCAGGCTCTGAGGCTTTGCAGGCTCCTCTGAGGCTGGGGAGGGGGTGGCTGTTGAGCTCAGCAGTGGGGAGCAGATGCCAGCAGCTGAGGGGCACTGAGCAGCCCCTCCATTGTGGAGCCCTGACTCCAAAGTCACTGGACTTGCATTTCCTGCAACTTCCTCCAGCAAGTTCAGGGGCCTGGACCCCCAGGACTGCTCTGCATGTGATTCAGGACAGGTGCGTGGAGGAGAACGTGCAGCCTAGTCAGCAAGGCCCCCTGCTCCCACCATGTGTGCTGACCGTCATGCCACGGTCAACAGCGCGTCCTGCAGGGACACCTCCACTGCCCCGTTCCCTCTGCCTACCTGGGTTTCCAAACAAGCAGCTGCACAGAGCTGGGTAACCAACTCCAAAAATTGTGTGGGGCCAAATCTCACTCACAAACGTGAGTGCATCTCTGAGTCATTTGTCTCTGCTCAAACTATGATGTCTAGGTGCAGCCACTCTGGAAAACAGTTTGGAGGTTCCTCAAAAAACTAAAAATAGAACTTCCCTAACCCAGCAACTGCACTAAGCATTTATCCAAGGGATACAGGTGTGCTGTTTTGAAGGGACACATGCACCCCCATGTTTATAGCAGCACTATCAACAATAGCCAAAGTATGGAAAGAGCCCAAATGTCCATCGATGGATGAATGGATAAAGAAGAAGTGGTATATATATACAATGGAGTATTACTCAGCAATCAGAAAGAATGAAATCTTGCCATTTCCAACTACGTGGATGGAACTGGAGGGTATTATGCTAAGTGAAATTAGTCAGTCAGAGAAAGACAAGTATCATATGACTTCACTCATATGAGGACTTTAAGAGACAAAACAGATGAACATAAGGGAAGGGAAGAAAAAATAACATAAAAACAGGGAAGGGGAAAAAACAGAAGAGACTCAAATATGGAGAACTGAGGGTTACTGGAGGGGGTGTGGGAGGGGGGATGGACTAAATGGGTAAGGGGCATTAAGGAATCTACTCCTGAAATCATTGTTGCACTATATGCTAACTAATTTGGATATAAATTTAAAAAATTAAAAAAAATTTTTAAACTATGATGTCTACATTTTGATGAGAAAGATGTCCTTCAGTGAGGACTGGTGTGGCTGTCCCAGAGCCCATGAGGGAGGCTGTTGGTTGTGTCACTGTTGTCACAACAGCAGGACTGTCCTGACATGACGGTCGTCCCTGTGAGCCTTACCCAGCAGCCGGTCCACCCGGCTGTCCAGCCAGTCCAACCCCAGGGCTGTCTGTGGTCCTGCGTTCAGCCAGCTGGAGGAGGGAGGACCCATAAGCGTCCAGCAGGGGGCAGTCCTGAACAAAACCCAATTTACAGGGAATGAATGAGGTGCCTGGGTAGCTCAGGCGGTTAAGATTGGACCTGTGATCTCACAGTTCATAAGTTTGAGCCTTGCATGGGGCTCTGCACTGACAGCATGGAGCCTGCTTGGGATTCTCTCTCTTTCTGCCCCTCACCTGCTCATGTGTGCACATGTTCTTTCTCTCTCTCACAATAAAAAATAAACTTAAAAACTTAAAAAAAAAAAAACACTTGAAGATCCTGGAATTGAAGTAAATAAGTAAATAAATAAAAGGAAGGAATTAACTACTTGAAAAAGAGAAAGTCACATCCCCATAAACAGTGCTCAGAAGGTGTAAGAAACTATAACCCAGTGAGAGTGAAATACACACCTTTCTGTTGATTTCAGGGTGAGAAAGCCCTTCTTAAGCATAAGAAGGAAACGTCAGTGGTCCCAGAGCAAAATGTTGCACGTGTCTGTAAGACATCTGGCAATAGACCTCCGAAGTCTCAGCCTCGTCAAAGCATTGGCCCAGGTTCTAGGCATTTATGCTAGAAAAATAACAGACATGCACACTCTGGACGGATATGGTGGCTGAAGCAGTACTCGCAATGGTACAAAATTACAAGCATTATAAATGTCCCCCAGAGGAGATCTGTGTTCAGACAATGTTTCCAGGAAATTTTAACTGTTTAGAGATACAAGGAAACTTCTCGTTAAAAACAAAACAAAACAAAACAAAACAAAACAAAACAAAAAAAATAGCCTTGGAGCTCACACATCGATTTGTTCCTCCCCCAGACCTCACTAAAATGATCATAAATGAATGAGAACATATAAGGCCCAAGGGACAGTCTTCAGGAGAAGCCGGGCAGAGATTACAGCAGACTTCTGGAAGAAAGAAAACAGATGAGGGAGTCCAGGGTTCTAGAGAGTAGTCAGGGTGGGGTCCAGCAGACCCCCCAGCTGAGAACACAGCTGGAGTCCACAGAGGCAGCCGTGGGCTGGATCGCTGCCCCGAAATCCATATGTGGGCGCCTCAACTCCCAGGACCTCAGAGTATGACCATGTTTGGAGACAGCCTGTGAAGAGGTGATTTGGGTAAACTGAGGCCACTGAGGGGCCCTGATCCAAGGGAGGAAGGTGGAGGGGGCACAGCCCAGGCCACACGCTCTGCTGCATCTGTCCGTAGGCCTGGAGGCCTCACCTGCCCACCTGCAAAGCGTGAAGCCTGGGCGTCTGAGCTGACGTTCTGAGGTTCTCTATTACACAGCATGCCAGGAGGGTAAGACGCAGACGGGTTGTCTGCCCGCCAGCATCGGGAATGTGTGGAGACCCCGCTCTTCTCTGAGCCTGTGCTCTGATGGAAAGTCCTGGAAGCCACAGCCCTGCCAAGCATTGTCTCACCAAAGCCAGCTGAGGGTGACTGTGCTTGGACCCGGGACCTCAGACCTCAGGGACAGAGATCTCTGGACACCTCGCTCAGCTGAGGCTCAGCAATCCCACACTTGGCCGTGTCCTGTGCACCTGTCACAAGCCATACGTGGGCCCCAGAAGTCTGACAGGTGTACCCATGGTGCCCACAAAGCTGGGGGTTTCCACCAGGTATGCGTGTGACGACACAGGAGATGAAGTGCCCTCCTGCAGGGCTGGGGAGGAGTCCAGGCAGTCCATGTGTGGGCTACCAGCAGAGCTGAATCCCAAGGGGTAATGGCAAAAAAAGTGCTGGCATGTGCTTTGTGGTGGGACAGTGCTGGCATGACCTTCGTGGTGACACTGGGTCTTCAGTAGGTGCTGCTTACCCACCACATCTCCACAAACACCTTCAAGCTGGCAGGTGGCTACCTAAATGCAAGCCAAAATTAATTAAAATTAGCTGCCACGAAGCGCTGAGGTCCTCAGCTGCCCCGGCCACACCTCAGGTGCGAGGAAGCTGATGCAGCCAACAGCTCCTGCAGTGGGCAGCACATGCACAGAGCATGCCCATCAGGGCCTCCCTCTGGTCAGTGCTGCTTCAGATGCATTCGTTCACTTCATTGACCAAGATTTATCACACACTAAGGGCTGCGAGCTCTGCCAGGTACCGGCGATAGAGCAGGGAACAGGCAGGCAAAATTTTGTACTTTTGAGACTTACATTCTATATGGGAAGACAGATAATAAATCAGATAGGTGGACAGACAGACAGGAGGTAGGTAGTTAAGTGACAGATGATAGACAGATCAATAGGTGATAGATAAATGACAGATAGGTTGACAAATGATAGAGAGAGAGACAGATGATAGACAATATAGATATGTTAGAGAGATAGATAATATAGATAGATTAGATAGATAATAAATACATAGATACATAGATGATAGGTAGAAATATATAGATACATAGATACATAGAAAATAGATAAGAGATAGATGATGGATGATAGAAATATAATAGATATATAGATACATAGATGTAGATAATATAGATAGATAGGTGATAGATTAGATAGATAGATGATATAGATAGATAGATAGATAGATAATATAGATTGATAGATGATAGATTAGATAGACAGATAATACATGATAGATGGATAGATAGATAATATAGAAGGATAGATGATAGATTAGATAGATACATAGATAATATACATACATTAGATAGAATAGATAGATAATATAGACTGATAGATTAAACACATAGCTGATAGATTAAATAGATACATAGATGATAGATTATGGATGGATGGATGGATGGATAGATAATATAGAATGATAGATGATAGATTAGATAGATACATAGATGATCGATTAGATACATAGATAGTTGATGGATGGATAGATAGATGATAGATAGATAGATAGATAGATAGACAGATGATAGATAATAGAAGATAGGTGATAGGCAGACAGATCCATAGATGAGCATAGAGACTGACGGGCAGGTACACGAATGACAGGGAGGGGAAGAGCCCAAGGACATTAAATCAGGGAAAAGTCATCAGGGGACCGGGGGAACCAGGTTAGAGACAGCTTCACTGGGACAGTGGCATGTGCTCCAGCCCAGAAGATGGTGAGGGCTGAGCTCTGAGCAGCCTTGGGGTGGGGCACACAGCATGCTGGAGGTCAGCGGGGAGGTGAGTGAGGCTGGGACAAGGGGCGAGTCAGACACCAAGAAGGCAGAGCAGGCATGCACTTCAGGGGCCTAAGGTGGGGTCGTTCAGGCTGTCACACTAAGATCGGACTGCAGCGCAAGCAAGGAAGAAGGAACCGGGGAGGCTCCAGCCAGCCCTGCAGGGACGCAGAGAGCCGGGTGGCCCCAAGGCTGGGCTGCCCTTGCTTGGCTCAGATGGGAGCACCAGCAATGTGATGCGTGAGGTGTCGCGCTGGTCACTGGCATCAAGGATAGAACTGACAGAAAACAGTCGCTGGCATGGCAGATTAGAATGGGCTGCAACCCCCATCTTGCAAAGTCAGCCCTGGATTCCAGACACCAAGGACACCAGTAACAGACAACGCACTGCACAGCAGCCACAGAACCCCACCAGGATAGGCACACATGGACGCAGCATCACTAAAGGAGAGGCCACCGTGAGCCTGTGGATCTGCATGTCCATGCACAGGGGGACCTGCTCTGAGAAGCCTTGCCCCCCAAACTCATAGAAACTGGGACCTCACAGTCTGAAACCACCACTCTCTCTTGCCTGAGAGACTGAAGCCCCATGCATCGCTCTGACCCAGGCAAGCAGCATTGGTTTCCAAACCCAGAGTTGTAGGCAGTGTTCCAGGGTGTCTCCGAGATTCCCAAGTCTGGATGTGCACCCCTTGCAGAAACCCAAACCCTTCACTCAGGGTGAACCTGTGAGTGTAATGGGGTCAGGTTACTGACCAGCTGACTTTGAAAAGGCTGAATAGGGGCGCCTGGGTGGCTTGGTCCGTTAAGCGTCCGACTTCGGCTCAGGTCATGATCTCACAGTTCGTGAGTTCGAGCCCTGCGTCGGGCTCTGTGCTGACCGCTCAGAGCCTGGAGCCTGTTTCGGATTCTGTGTCTCCCTCTCTCTCTGCCCCTCCCCTGTTCATTCTCTGTCTTTCTCTGTCTCAAAAATAAATAAATGTTAAAAAAAAAAATTTTTAAATGAAAAGGCTGAATATCCAGGTGGGCTTGGCTCAATGAGGTGACCCTGTACCTGGGACCACTCCTCCTAGAGGTCACAGATATTGGAGGAGTGTCAAAGGCCAGGAGCACAAGGACACAAGGATGGTTCTTAGCTCCTGAGAGCAGTCCCCAGCCAACAGCAGTGAGACAACAGGGACCTCAGCCCTAGAACCACAAGGACACAGTTCTGCCAATGATGCAGGGGGATTCAAGGCAGCTCCTTCCCCAGTCCAGCCCCCAGATGAAGACATAGGCTGCCCACGTCCTTGGTTTTGCCTGGTGAGATGCAGAGCAGAGGACCTAGCCACACTGTGCCCAGACTCCATCTACAGACTGATGTGATACGTTAGTCTGGTGATTGGCTGGCCTTGTGCTGATTTGTTACATGCCAACAGAAAATTCAAACACCTGAGCCAAGCTTCGGTCAAGGGGTTCCTTCACAACTTGACTTTCCATGATGATTTTCACTTAGGGTTCCCACAGACAGAGGCCTTGGGAATAAGGTTTATCCCCAGGCTGCACTGCCCACCTCCAAGCGACCAGAACTAGAGGACCACTCCCTCCCTCCAGCCCCCACCCTGCCCCACCCCCACGAAGACTTCCAGGGCCCCAGTTACTGATGGCTCATGACCCAGAGCTGCTCTGTCTCACAGATGCTCTCAGAATCACCCAGCACAGTACCAGGTGCCCCTGCTTCCTCCTGTGCTCTGCATAGGTAAGCCAATGCACTCAAGGATGTCTTGCTATATAAGGGTGCCTGTGGTGGTCTTATATATTGGGTTTTATCCTCAGTAGGAGGATCATTTCTTATGTCTGATCTTGGCTCCGCCCATTTCTCAACCTGCCCCTTGGACACAGACACCAGTTGTGGATCCTGACCCTGGTTCTGGTGTCTCTATATAACTAATCTCAGGGCCACCTGAAAGCTCTGGTGGGGAAGACACAAACATGGTGGGTTGGCCCAGGGACCTCAGCAGGGGCCCCTGGTCTTGCGTTTCCCTGAGTGTCAATTCCTGCCACACCAGAGTATGGAGTGACAGCAGGAACAGTGGCTCACAGAGTTTTGTGGGCCCTGGGCCTAGTGCTCTGGGGCTCAATCTATGCCATCTTCTTAGACTTATGGATCGACCCAGACCAGAGCTGGTTCTGGCCTCCCCAGTTCATCTGACTCAACAGGGAGCTTGCACCCCCAAAGGAGCACAGACCTGAAATGCCAGACATCCCACAACAAAAGCCACCAGACACCATCACCAACTGAAGCAGAAGTAGCAGGACACGCTGTGTAAGAAGATGATATGGAAGATCAGTGCCCGGGGAGTTATGAGCCCACACCTCATCCCTGAGGTGCAGGGGGAGCATGGTGAGGTACTATGTCTGTCCCCTGGGATCAGTGAGGTGGTGATCACTGATCAGCCCCTTCCCCTCTGGCTGGTGTCACAGCAGACCTGCACAACAGACTTCAATGTGACACCCTATACTCATGCTGCCAAGAACCAGGAAATCCTCCACCTGAATGATAATCAATGGACACCGAAATGACACAGGCATTGAACTTATCTGACAAGGAATTTAATGAAGCCGTCAGAAAAATGCTTCACAAGCAATTACAAATACACTCGAAATAAATGGGGGGAAAAGAAACTGTCAGACGAAACATAGGAGATATAAACAAGAACCAAATAGAAATTTTAGAACTTAAAAATGCAACTAAATAAAAATATCAAAGTGTGGGCTTCACAGCTGAATGGAGAGGAAAGATAAAAGACTCAGGGAATGCGAAGACAGCACAATGGAAACCACCCAATCTGAACATCAGAAAGAAAAGAAAAGAGCAGAGCCAAAGGACCCGTGGACGGCAGAAGGTCTCCTGTGTCACTGGAATCCTGGAAGGACAGGAGAAAGATGGCCAGGGTGGGAAAGATTTCCCAAAGTTGGTAAAAGACTTAAACCTACAGGGGCACCTGGGTGGCTCAGTTGGTTGGGTGGCAGACTTTGGCTCAGGTCATGATCTCACAGCTCATGGGTTAGATACCCGTGTTGGGCTCTGCGCTGACAGCTCAGAGCCTGGATCCTGCTTCGGATTCTGTGTCTTCCTCTCTCTCTGCCTCTCCCCAACTCTCATTCTCTCTCTCTCTCTCTCTCTCTCTCTCTCTCTCCCTGTCTCTCTCTCCCTCCCTCCATCCCTCTCTCAAACATTAAAAAAAATTTTTTTAAAGACTTAAACCTACAGGGGCGCCTGGGTGGCGCAGTCGGTTGAGCGTCCGACTTCAGCCAGGTCACGATCTCGCGGTCCGTGAGTTCGAGCCCCGCGTCGGGCTCTGGGCTGATGGCTCGGAGCCTGGAGCCTGTTTCCGATTCTGTGTCTCCCTCTCTCTCTGCCCCTCCCCTGTTCATGCTCTGTCTCTCTCTGTCCCAAAAAAAAATAAATAAAGACTTAAACCTACAGATTCAAGAAGCTGAGCAAGATTAATGGGAAGAATGCACAGCAGGACCGTCAGGGTCAAACTTGAGAAAACTGAAGACAAAGAAAAAATCTTGAAAAGATCAAGAGGAAAGCGACACCTTACTGACCAGGGAAAACCATTTGAATTGTGGTGTATTTATCATCAGAAACCATGGAAACCAAAGGAAGTGGCATGTTTTTCAAAAGAAAGAAAAGAATTGTCAACCTCGAATTCTATGGTCAGCCAAATCCTGTAATGAAGAGAGACTGAAGTCAATCCAGGGGGAGGAAAATGAAGAGAATGTGTCCCCATTACACCTGCTCTGAAAGGATAGTTAAAACAAGTTCATGGAGGGGCACCTGGGTGGCTCAGTCATCTGACTTCGGCTCAGGTCGTGATCTTGCAGTGGGTGAGTTCAAGCCCAGTGTCAGACTCTGTGTTGACAGCTCAGAGCCTGGAGCCTGCCTCAGATTCTGTGTCTCCCTCTCTCTCTGTCCCTCCCCTGCTCATGCTCTGTCTCTCTCTCTCTCTCAAAAATAAATAAAGATTAAAAATTTTTAAAAAAAGTTCATGGAACAGAAAGGAAATGATGAAAGAAGGAATCAAGGAACATTATGGAAGAAGAAAGACTAAAAATGTAGGTAAATACAATAGGATTCCCTCCCCCTCTTAAGTTTTTTAAATTGTGTTTGATGGTTTAAGCAAAAATTAGAACACTGTTTTGTGTGATTCTCACAGTCTGTAGAAGGAAATGTTTAAGATGATGATGTTATAAATGAAAGATGACGAAAGGATGTTCTTGAACTGGTAAAATATCTGGCAAAGAGATGGAAGTTTTCTACCTTGTACTCAAACTCCAGTAGACTGTGTGTTACATACACAAAATATAATACATAGACCAACCAGTAAAAAAGCTTTACAAAGTCATAAGTAAAGCTCTACTCAAAAGCACAGTAGAGAATATGATTTTTAAAACTCATTTGTATTTGGTTTTATTAGCAAGACTCATTTTACTCATATGTGAAAGAACTGTATTAAAATTCTAAATTATTTCAAAAACACACAAAAAAACACAAAAGCACTGTAGATAAACTAAAGTGGAATTCTAAAATGTGTTCAAGTAACCCACAGGAATGTATGTAAAAGAAAACAGAGACACAGAGGGAACAAACAGGAAACGAAAAATAAAATGTCAGATATAAACCACAACATATCAACAATTACATTAAATATAAATGGCTTACTTTATTTGTAATAGCTAAAATAACAACCAAAATATCTAGGTGAATGCCTAATCAATCTCTAGCACACCCATTAAATGTAGTACCTACCAATACAAAAATAAAATAACATTTGGTCCACACAACAACTAAGATGGATCTCAAGGACATTATACTGAGTGAAAAAGCCAATCTGAACAGGTCACATTCTGTATGATTTTATGTGTACAACCTTTGTGAAATGACAAAATTATAGAGATGAAAAATAGATGCATGGTGCCAGGGTAGGAATTTGAGGGCAGGGGTGGATGACTCTCTAAATAGGTAATCTGAGGGAGAGCTCTATGGTGGTGGAAGAGGTCCATAGCTTGGTTGTGGTGGCAGTAAATGACATGTAGAGGAGAAAAGCCATAAACACACATCATATCAATGCCAATTCCATGCTTTTGACATTGTACTGTAATTATGTAACATATACCAAGGAGGGAAAGCAAATGAAGGTACATGGAAACTTTATGTATTTTTGTGTGTGTGGATCTAGTTATTTTTAAATACAAAGTATTTTTTAATGGGTAAGAAATTTGAGAACATACATCACCAAAGAGGATGCACAAAAGGTAAAGTGATCCATGAAAAGATGCTCACCAACATCAGCCATTGGAAAATAAACATGAAGACCACAATAGACAATCATTACATACCCATTAACTATTAAGTCAGCTAAGATTAAAAAAAAAAGTCCCTGCCAATAAAATGCAAAGTGTAACAAGAATGTGGAGTATCCGGAATTTCTATGTTGCTGGTGAGACATATATGTGTCATTATATGCAAAATGGTGCAGCCAGTCTGTAAAACTCCTAGATATTTATTCCTGGGAGAAACAAAACTTTTGTTCACACAAAAAAAACATGCAGACTAAAGTTAATAGCATCCCTACTCATGATTGCCAAACACTGGTAAAAACCCAGATGTCCTTTAACAAGAGAATGGGTAAATGGGTCAACAAACATGATGCCTCCTTATGTTGGAATACTCCCCAGTAGCAGAAAGGAATGAACTATTGATAAATGAACTATTGATAAATTCAACAATGTGAATGAAGCTCAAAAACATTATGCTGTGTGAAAGAAAACAGTCTCAAAGAGTCACATGCCACATGATTCCATTTATAGGACATTCTCAGAAGGACAACGTTATTGAGAACGGAGAATACATCAGTGGTCTCCAGGGGTTATGGACAAAAGGAATCATATAGGGAGTTTTTTGAGGTGGTAGAGTAGTTTCATAAGATTATAGTGGTAGTTCTACACTGTGGGAAAATTTCATGAAACCACACACACACACACACACACACACAGGACTTGCATCCATGATGTATAAAGAACTTCTACAAACAAAAAAGAAGGCAAAAATATCAATGAGACCATGTGTAAAACACCCAGATACCTCAAAATAAGAAGGTACATAAATGTCTAGAAAAAATCCAGATGAAAACCAAATGAGTCAAGATGACTGGCACGAAGACTTTTGCTTCTATCTGACACAGAGGAATAGGGAATGGACTTGCCTTCCTATATAATACAACCACAACAAAGAACAGAAAAGTGATGAGAAAAATATGTGAAACTACAGAGAGTAAGGGTCAAAACATGCTGGGCAGTTATCCCTAAAAGAGGGGAAACAACAAGCTGAGCCCTACAAGTGCCAGGCCAACTGGGGAGAGTCCCCACTGCCAGAGGGAGGATGACCCAGCAGGAGTCCTCAGACTTCATGGAGCTAAGGGGACACAGTTGGGAGTGGAGGAATACAGATTGGCTGGAGTTCACAAGACAGAGCAGCAGAGATGACAGAACTGTGTGCACACCACTCCCATGATCTGCAGAGTGCTCCCTCAAATCATCCCTGAGTGCTGATCAGCATGTTTTACCAAATATTCAAGAAAAATACTAACAATTCTCCACAAACTCTTCTAGAACACTAATGAGTTTTTAATATTCATGGATAGTCCATGTGGCCAGAATTATCCTGATTCCAAACTCATATATTATAAGAAAAGAAAATACCACACCAATATCCCTCATGAACACAGATTCAAAAAACCTTAACTAAGGTTTGATTGAACAATATATAAAGAGGACAGTACATCACGAGCAAATGGAATTTATTCGAGGAATGCAAGGTTGGCTTGATATTTAAATATCAATTAATGCAATTTGGTATTTTAACAGACCAAAATAATACAAAGTATCAATTGTCTCAACAGATGCAGAAAATCAACTGACAAATTCTGACATTTGGATAAAAACTCAGCCCACTAAGAAGACAAGGGAACTTCCTCAACCTGATAAAGGGCATCTATACATACATATATATATATATATATATATATATAAACTACCATTGACATCATACTTAAATGAAACACTGCACGCTTGTGCCCCAAAATCAAGAGCAAAACTAGGTATTGACCCTCACCACTTTAATTCAGCACTGTTCTGGCATTTCTAGCCAATGTAATAAGGCAAGAAAAAGAAATGAAATATATCCAGAGTTGAAAGTGAGACGTAAAAGGGTCTCTATTGACAGATGACAGCATGTCTGTCTAGAAAACCCTACAGAATCTATGGAGGTGGGGGGGAAACTACTAGAACTAGCAAGTGAGTTTAGGAAGGGTGGAAGTTCAATGCAGTAAAATCAGTATTATTTCTACATAGTAGCCACAAGGAATGGAAGTGGAAATGCGAAAACATAGTTCCACTTGAGGTAGCATCTAGCCTGTAGCCTAAGAGGAAGGAGCTGGGCTGTAGGGCAGGTGGAAGATTCAGAGACAGGAGATGGTTGTGGCGTCAGGACATGGGAATACAGGCTTTGCTGACTCTCCTGGGCCAGCTGGACTGGTGGAAATGCTGTCCCCTAGAGCAGGAGAGAAGCTACTTGATGGGGAAGCTGGGGAGGCGGGGGGTGGAGCGGGTGGGCTGCAGAGCAGGAAGGCAGGGATGGAGCTTTGCAGGATACACGGCACCACATCCCAATGCAGCAAAATGGAAGGAGTGGCCAGTGGAGACCCTGGCCTGCCCTGCTCACCCCTTCTGACCCACAGTGCCCACTGGAGAGGTGTGGGAAGGTGACATCCGGCCTCTTCAGACCAAGGAGGGGCGTGGAGGGGTGCATGCTTCCCCCTGCTTTTGCTGATGGAACCGGAGGTGGCACTGAGGGTGCACAGAAGGAGTGAGGGTCTTGGTGTCAAGGGAATCACAGACCGTGGGCAGGTCATGGGCAGCACAGGAAGGGTGCCACTAACGAGGCCCTGACACTCTGAACGCCCACCCCAAGAGCTTCAATCTTGACCCCTGGGGCCTGAGCGGTGACTCATGCCCTGAGGGGTAGTGACACCACATCTCGAGTTGTCTGGGAATCAAGCAGTTTTCCAGCTGCACCCAATGCAGACTAGCCAGGGCTGTGGGCACTGGTTACCAGGAGGAGAGTGATCTGCACTCGAGGGGGGTGGGGGAGGCAGGAATGCTGAGGACTGAGGAGGGGCTGGGCCTGCCCCACCCGCAGCTGAGCCCAGAGGCCTGCAGGTGGGGGAATCCGCAAGCGACCCCTGGTTTCCGGATCACACTACCTCGCTTAGCGTTTCCACATGGTGGCGCTGTCGGCCCAGAAGCGCGGCTGTGCAACCCGGTAGCACCCTGGGCAGGGAGGCTGGGCTAAATTCGGCATCTGGCAGGTGAGTGAGACCCCAAAGAGGTCCAGACCCCAGGGCAGCTGACTTACAGCGCGCACACAGTGGTGATGACAGGACTGCCATGCTTATTTGTACCCCCACATTCTGTTTTTTTATGGGTCTAAGACTCTGCAGCCGTGGCTCCCTGCTTTGGGAATCATATGATGCCAGGATTCAATGGCTCTATTTCCAGCTGCTCTGGGCCCCATGACTTTGTGGCTGGGAGATGCCAGCACATCAGGAGCAAATGTACTCCTTCACGGAGAATTCACAGCGTGGCTACTTGGGGACCTAGAACTTGGCGCCCCGCTTCTATGACTCCAAGATTCCACCCTTCCCCCCACCCCTGCCCTCCAAATTCCAACATCATGAGGCCACTTCTGTCTGTCAGAGTGACCGGGGACAGTGGACTCAAGAATAACGCAAGCTTTGGCAAGCACAGTGTCAGCCACGCCTGCTAGGTGGCCATGTCCTAAGTGGAGCAGAGGCAGGAGTCTGGGGTGCCCACGGAGTAAGATGCATGAGCTAGGGCTGCACACCCCAGAATGCACAGGGGGGTCTGGGCTGTGGGGGACACACATTCTCTGAGCCTGATGGCGGCCTTCCATGGAATGCCCCAGAGGTGCAGGCTGGTGATTCCCCAGCAGAAAGGCATTGGAGGTGTCTGGAGGAGGGGTCCAGACACCCCTGGGTCCCCTGTCACTGCCCTGAGCCCGGTTCCTCTGTGCAAGAAGGAGCTGACCCAGGGCTCCAGTGTCGGCTGGGGTGGAGTGCCCACTGTGGAGGGTAACTTGAGACAGATGGGTGGGTTCTCAGAAGGTCTGCCCCATCTCCCAGGAGCCCAGGCACAGAGACGAGCCCCAGGGACCATGGGTGCTCCCCTCAAGAACACGACCCACCACCCCCTCTCCACCCCGTCCTGGCTTCTCTCCCTGCCTCGAGGCCCTGAGTCCCACCACTGACATTCAGATCTGGAGGGCCTTACTTTTGTGGCATATGTAATCCACAGAGAACCCTGACCTGCCTGGAGTCCCTCTGGAGCATAGGGGAAGTTGGTGGTACACCGCCCTGAGCCTCCTTGGGGTCCTTTCCTGGGACAGTGGGGGACCAGGCCCCCAGAGCATGTGGCATCATCACTGTACTCAAACAGTCTCAGACAAGTCATCTGATGTGAAAGCTTACCTTTACAGGGACCTTCTGGAAACCAAGAGGGAGTGAACATTTGACTCAGATCTGGGCTGGGGAGGAAAGGCTCTTAGAACACAACATAAGAGGGAAACTGTGGGCCAGTGGTGACAGCAGACCTCCCCCTCCCCCTGCCCCCGCTGCTGTCAGTAGAGCCCTGTTCCCAAACTGTGTGCCAAGGCACCCAGGGGTGTGCCAGCAAATCCCCGAGGGTGTTGGGGGGGGGTGTTTTCCATGCTCACAGACACACAGCAGTAGCCTCATCTGTGGGAGAGATACATGCTGCCTCCGCTGGGTTCCTGGCTGCTACTGTGATAAAGAGGAGGTGCTGGTGACATGAGGGGCCTCACCACCTCCCCACATAACTGCAGTCATGGGAGAATGACTTACAAACCGTACTTTTTTCAAAGACCTACTGATTACTACGTTTGTTATCTGGACCAAGTCACTTGCTAAGCCATACCATCAGGTTGTTCTCTTGGCCTGGGTTCTGTAAATGGTGATGAGGGACAGAAAGTCTCCACCTGACAAGCAGCTGTCCCTGGGTGACCCGTGCATGGGGCAGGATCCCAGGTCCTCCTGAGCTCACAACCACAGGCTCCAGGGCTCCAGGAAGCAAGTAAGCAGGTCTGCAGTCTGGTCCTCCCCTCCGAGGACAGGAAGGACTGACACCTGACACAGGGGGTTCAAATACCACCACTGACAGGGAGCTCACTACCTCACTAAGCAAACTGCCCTCTCAGCTGGCCTTCCAGACCTCCTGGGACAGTGCCTTCTTCCCCTGGGGCCTTACCCTGGGGCTTCTGGGAGCCCACCATGGGATCCTTCCTACTGGGTCATCCCTGAGTGGGGAATACTTCGACAGCCGTGTGGCGGGGGTCTGCCAAGGAAGTTCCCTCTGCATGACAGCAGGGGGCGCTGCCAGGAAACCGTCCTCAGCCACAGCGGGCTCCTGGACTCGCTGGAGGCCTGGAGCCAGCGGGCCCCTGGCAGGCGCCACAGAACCCCCCAGTACAGAGCAAAGACCTGTCAGGCTGGACTCTACCCTCATGCCAAGATGCAGAATTTCCCGCTGAAAGTCAGGGAGTGGGAAAGAACGCCACCCCACCCCCCATGCTTCTGGGGTCTCGGGAAACAGACTCCGGAGCATGGAGGGTGCCCACTCCCCCTCTCTGGTGTCTCCCAGGATCCCTGGAGGGCTGGTGGCCCCCTGCCATCCAGACCCAGGAGGCCAAGCCAGGCAAGCCTTCCCTCCAAGGTCTCTGCATGTGAAGACCACAGGTGGGTAAGGAAGGGCTCTCGAAGCCCCCAGCCCAGGGCCACCATCAAGCTGCTCAACCAGGCTGCAGCCTGCCCAAAGGCTTGCCAAGATGCACATCCTCGGAGGAACTCCCCCACTCTCTCCCCCTGCATCAGAAAGGGCTGCCCAGCTCACTCTCCCCTGCACTCACCTGCACAGCAGAGGGGAGAGGCAAAGGAGGGAGAAACCAGTGGCCAAGGGAGCCCAGAGGGGCCTGGCAGATGAGAAGACTGTGTCCACCAGCTCCATCCCCTCTGTGTGTGCAGAGCCAGCAGCCTCTGGGGGCCCCCCATTAGGACTCTAATCCCCTGGCCCCACAGCTGCGAGGGGGAGCAGGAGCTGCCTCGGCGGGGCCCCCACCCCACTCCCACAGCCCAGGCCCCCGGTAATGCGATAATTGGGTGGGATTTTCACTGAGACAGAGGGGAAGTCCAGAGGCGGGTGAGCCAGCTCCCCTCCCACCCACCCTACTTCATTCCAGAATCTTCCTCCTTGCCTCCGCAGGTGGGGGGCTTGCGGTGACTGGAGGTGAGGGGAGGGGTGCAGTAGAGGGTCCGG
This sequence comes from Panthera uncia, assembly GCF_023721935.1. Taxonomy (NCBI): domain Eukaryota; kingdom Metazoa; phylum Chordata; class Mammalia; order Carnivora; family Felidae; genus Panthera; species Panthera uncia. The sequence continues at coordinate 4,948,704 of NW_026057577.1, read as the reverse complement.
GCATGCATAGACTTAACTGGATCCCAAAGGCAGTGTGCAGGAAAGTTTCCTTGAAAGAGAAGGGCTCTTGCTCCATACATGGGAAAAGACTCCTGACCCATCACCCAGGTGACCCACCCCTGGGGCTGACTCTTTTCCCAGATGTGGAAACCAAGGTGGGTGGGGGCAGCAAGCAGTGGGCTTGGCCTGCCTCTGTTTCTCATTGGGGCACCTGGAGGGACGCTAAGGCACCTCTGCCCAGAGAAAAGGCCACATGCACACCCCACGGTTTCTCCATGGGGCCCCCACACTGCAGGCCAGGTGGTGAGGCATGGCTGGAGAGGACTCATGGGAGAAGCAGGTGACCCACAAGAAAAGAGACATCAAAGAGCCCAGAGTTGGGATTTCTACCTGCAGGTTGCTCCCCTAAACTCCACAGCAGTGACATGAATTCCTATCATAGGGACTTACAGGTCTCCCACAGGGCGCTTGGCAGGCACAGGCCCTCTCACCTGTTACCAGCTTCCCCAGGGGAAGCTGGGGAGACATGGAACCGGGTCTTCCCCTCCCAAATAAAAGTTCCCTGGTGTCCTTCTGGCATACCCCAGAATATGCAAGGAGGGCTTTGCAGTGGACTATCCGGTGGGTACTGGCTAGCTGCTCCTGGAGACTTCGGATAGGTCTCTTTACTCTCTGGTCTGCCCTTTCCCCATCAGCTAATTCATAAAGCTTACCTAGGTCGTCAGAAATCCCTTCTGGGGAAGACTAGGAGCTCTGGGCCGCCCCAGAGGTTGGAGGTCCCAGGGCGAGAGATGCCCCGCTGCACTGCCTGCCCTCGCTAGGAAGCGCCCGGGACTGGACGTCTTCTTTCCTGGTGGGGTGCGGAGAACAAAGTGGAGGCGTCAACACCTACGCTCCAGACAGCCCGTGTCCCAGTGCTGACCTTCAGACAGGGGCCCGTGCCCTGGCCGCCCACCCAGCCACTGTCCCCAGGGCAGGCCGCCTTCATCACCGCGGGTCTCCGCAGCCGAGCTGCGCTGTCAGCTCGGTTCCCAGCGGACCAGCGGGAGCGGCTCCAGGGACTGGCCTCGGACGAAGAGACCCCCCTGGCGAGGAGATGGAAGAAAGGAAGAGCAGACCCGCCACTTGGAGAGCGAGAGACAGAGCGCACTACAGAGCAGGAGCAGGAGCGAGAGCCGGACCGTGCGTCACACGGAGAGCGCAGGGCGCACAGGGCTCCACACCGCAGCGCGGCCCTGGAGTCCCGGGCAGGCACGACCCTGGGGCTGGGAGGGGCGCCTGTGGACCACCATCCTGAGCCCCCGCCGGCCGCCCGACCAGCGGCCCATCTGGCACAGCGCGGCCCTGGGAGCTGGCGCGCCCCGCGCGCCTTGCGCACCCCGAGGCCACGGGAGGGGCCGCCGCCGCCCCAGCTCCAGGGCCCCGCCCGCCCCTTGCCCGCCCCGCCCCGGCCCTAGCCCGGGCCCCGGCGGGCGCCCCC